>NC_043702.1:88649318-88725284 GCF_006229205.1 Suricata suricatta | reverse complement strand
CTCCTCTGGGGTTTTGATGGTTTCCTGTCTCACATTCAGGTCCTTCATCCATTTTGAATTTATTTTTGTGAATGGTGTAAGAAAGTGGTCTAGTTTCATTCTTCTGTATGTTGCTGTCCAGTTCTCCCAGCACCACCTGTTAAAGAGGCTGTCTTTTTTTTTTTTTCCATCAGATACTCTTTCCTGCTTTGCCAAAGATTAATTGGCAATACACTTGTGGATTCAGATCTGGGCTCTCTATTCTATTCCATTGGTCTATGTGTCTGTTTTTGTGCCAATACCATACTGTCTTGATGATGACAGCTTTGTAGTAGAGGCTAAAGTCTGGGATTGTGATGCCTCCCGTTTTGGTTTTCTTCTTCAATATTACTTTGGCTATTCGGGTTTTTTTGTGGTTCCATATGAATTTTAAGATCATTTTTCTAGCATTGAGAAGAATACTAGTGCAATTTTGATTGGGATTGCATTGAATGTGTAGATTGCTTTGGGTAATAATGACATTTTAACAATGCTTATTCTGATCCATGAGCATGGAATATTTTTCCATTTCTTTACATCTTCTTTAATTTCTTTCATAAGCTTTCTATAGTTTTCATCATACAGGTCTTTACATCTTTGGTTAGGTTTACTCCTAGGTATTTTATGGTTTTTGGTGCAATTGTGAATGGGATCAGTTTCTTGATTTCTCATTCTGTTGCTTCATTTTTGGTGAATAAAAATGCAACCGATTACTGTACGTTGAGTTTGTAGCCTGAGACTACTGAATTAATAGATCAGTTCTAATAGACTTCTGGTGGCGTCCATCGGGTTTTCCGTGTACAGTATCATGTTATCTGCAAAAAGTAACAGTTTGAATTCATCTTTGCCAATTCTGATGCATTTTCTTTCCTTTTGTTGTCTGATTGCTGATGCTAGGACTTCCAGCACAATGTTAAACAATAGTGGTGAGAGTGGACATCCCTGTCATGTTCCAGATCTCAGGGGGAAAGCTCTCAGTTTTTCCCCATCGAGGATGATATTAGCTGTGGGCTTTTCATAAATTGCTTTAATAATGTTCAAATTCCTTCTATTCCGACTTTCTCAAGGGTTTTTATTAAGAAGGGGTTTTGTATTTTGTCAAATGCTTTTTCTGCATCTATCAACAGGATCATATGGTTTTTATCTTTTCTTTTGTTAATGTGATGTATCACATTGATGGATTTGTGAATATTGAACCAGCCCTGTAACCCAAAAATGAATCCTACTTGATCATGATGGATAATTCTTTTTATTTGCTCCTCAATTCGATTTGCTAGTATCTTGTTGAGTATTTTTACATCTGTATTCATTACGAATATTGCCCAGTAGTTCTTTTTTTTGTTTGTTTTGTTTTGTTTTGTTTTAGAACTCTGGTTTAGGAATCAAAGTGATGTTTGCTTCTTATAATGAGTCCGGAAGTCTTCCTTCCATTTCTATTTCTTGGAATAACTTGAGGAGGATCAGTGTTAACTCTCCTTTAAATGTCTGGTAGAACTCCCCTGGGAATCCACCCAGCCCTGGGCTTTTATCAGTTGAGATATTTTTGATAACTGATTTGATTTCTTCACTGGTTATGGGTCTGTTCATATTTTCTATCCTCGTTTGAATTTGGTAGTGCATGTGTGTTTAGGAATTTGTCCATTTCTTTTAGGTTGTCCAGTTTGTTGACATATAATTTTTCATAGTATTCCCTCATGATTGTTTGTATTTCTGAGGGATCAGTTGTAATAGATGCATTTTCATTCATGATTTTGTCTATTTGGGTGTTCTCTCTTTCTGAGGAGCCTTGTTAGAGGTTTATCAATTTTGTTTATTTTTTCAAAAAACCAACTCTTGGTTTCATTGATTTGTTCAATGGCTCTTTTGGATTCTATATTGTTTATTTCTGCCCTGATCTTTATTATTTCTCTTCTTCTGCTGGGTTTGAGGTGCTCTTGCTGCTCCCTTTCTAGTTTCCTTAGGTGCTCTGTTAGGTTTTGAGTTTGTGCTTTTCCTAGTTTGTTGAAATAGGCCTGGATTGCAATCAACTTTCCTCTTAGGATTGCCTTTGCTGCGTCCCAGAGAGCTTGGATTGTTATATTTTCATTTTCTTTTGTTTCTATATATTTTTTAATTTCCTCTCATTGTCTGATTTGCCCAATCATTTTTCAGTAGGGTGGTTTTTAACCTCCACATTTTTGGAGGCTTTCCAGACTTTTTCCTGTGATTGATTTCAAATTTCATAGCATTATGATATGAACGTGTGCATGGTATGATCTCAATTCTTTTGTATTTATGGAGAGCTGTTTTATGACCCAGAATGTGATCAGTCTTGGAGAATATGCCATGCACACTCGAGAAGAAAGTGAATTCCCTAGCTTCAGGATGCAGAGTTCTAAATATGTCTATTAATTCTCTCTATTCCAGTGTGCCATTCAGGTCCATTGTTTCTTTAGTGATTGGTTGGTTGACCTATACATTGTTCCCTGCAATTAGCACATTCGTATCAATAAAATTGTTTCTGTTTGTGGTTAGTTGTTTTATGTATTTGGGAGCTCCTGAATTCAGCATATAGATGTTTGTAATTGTTAGCTTTTCCTGATGTAGAGACCCTGTAATTACTATATAATGTCCTTCTTCATCTTTTGTTACTGCCTTTAAAGTCCACTTTATCCCATATAAGTATGGCTACTCCAGCTTTGACTTCCAATTGCATGACAGATATTTCTCCATCCCCTTACTTTCAATCTTCAGGTGCCTTCAGGTCTAAGGTGAGTCTCTTGTAAACAGGAAATAGATGGATTTTGGTTTTTTATCCATTCTGCTATCCTGTGTCATTTGATTGGACTATTCAGTCCATTTACATTCAGTGTTATTATTTGAAAAATGTGTGTAGATTCCTGGTGTTCTCTGTAGAGTTCATGTTTGTATTGATATCTCTGGTGTATTATATTCCTTGCTATATTTCTCTCACAGAGTCCCTCTTAGTATTTCTTGTAGGGCTGGTTTGATGGTGATGAATTCTCTTGCTTTTTGTTAATTTGGGAACACCTTGATCTCTCCTTCTATTTTGAGTTACAGCCTCACTGGATAATGGATTCTTGGCCGCATATTTTTCCGATTCATCACATTGAAGATTTCCTGCCATTCCTTTCTTGCCTGCCACATTTCAGTAGATAGGTCTGTAACCACTCTGATAGGTTTCCCTTTGTATGTTAGGGCCCGTTTATCCCTAGCTGCTTTCAGAATTCTTTATCCTTATACTTTGCCAGTTCACTATGATATATCGTGTTGAAGGTCAGTTCAGGTTACATCTTAGAGGAGTTCAATATGCCTCTTGAATTTCAATGTCTTTCTCTTTCCCCAGATTGGAGAAATTTTCATTTATAATTTGATCCAGCACCCCTTCAGGACCTTTTTCTCTTTCTTCCTCTTCAGGAACTCCTATGATATGGATATTGTTCCATTTGATTGTATCACTCGGGTCTTGAATTCTCCTTTGTGCTCCTGGATCAATTTCTCTCTTTTTCTCGGCTTCCTCTTTTGCTATAACTAATTCACCTACTCTCCTCTCTGCTTCAATATGTGCATTGGCAGCCTCCATTTTATTATTAACCTCATTTATAGCCTTTTGAAGGTCCCTAGTCTTTGTATCAATAGCTTCTCTGATGTTTTTTTCAAGCCCAGTGATTAATTTTATGACAATTGTTCTTAATTCTTGTTCCATCATATTACTTATATCTGTTTTGAGCAGTCTGTGGCTGTGATTTCTTCCTGGATTTTCTTAAGGGGAGAATTCTTTCATTTCATCATTTTGGCTAGCTTTCTGTCTCTTCTCAGTTTTAAAAGCTTGTTCTGCACTGTGTGCCTGTTAGTATTCCTCTATTAAAGGAGGCTCTTTGTCCAGGGCCTGTCGTTTCAGAAGATATTCTTTTAATGGTGTCTCTTGGTTTCTCTTGTTATGCCTCTAATTAATATATTT
The DNA here is from genome assembly GCF_006229205.1 of Suricata suricatta. NCBI lineage: Eukaryota > Metazoa > Chordata > Mammalia > Carnivora > Herpestidae > Suricata > Suricata suricatta. The sequence goes on along the minus strand of NC_043702.1, from coordinate 88,721,305 downwards.
CCCTACTCAGTGATATTTGGGACTTTCCACTATGTGTGCTTTAGCTTGTTTCTTGAGGTAAAGTATTCATTTTTTTAAGCAAATTCCTACTTATCGCCAGTGGTAGCGGTTAAAATTAATCTTCCAGGAGTCTCCCACTTTCACAGAGATAGTCCTTTTCCTTTCTAAGACACTTTTCACTTCTATGAAGTATTCATTTTTATGTGACTGTCACTGTCTCCCCTCCCTCATTTCCTTATTGAAATATGAGCAATCTAGAAATTATTTAATGAAGTCCTCTGTAGACATTTGCTTAATGAATGAATGTGTGAAAGACTGAATGATTCATTGAGACATACATTAGAAATACAATAACTTACTGAAAAGTGGGGGGTCTTCAGTACAATCAAGGAGTTATCTCTTTAATCTAAAATTTATTTAACATCCTAAGGCTTGTGTCTGCTAAGGGGCTTATGATTATCTGAAAGATAAAGCCCAAATAATTTTATTGTGTTTAGGAAGGCCTCGCGAAGAAAGTGAAATAACAGTTAAACCTTGAAGGAGAAGAATAAATAAGAACTAAAGATCAGCAAGTATAGTATAGAATATCCTTCTCTGGATATTTCAAGGAATTTAGAATCCTCCAAAAATATATATCCACAATGCACCTGTGCTCAGAGAAGTGCCAGCCAACTTCAGAAATTCATATTGAAAGTTTAAGCTTTTCAAGAGTGGCCATGTATTTTAAATCAGGAGAATTAAACTGTCCTTTGGCTAGCACACTTAGTTTTCCAGCTGCGGTTGAGATGAGAGATGGGAATAGCGACACGTGGGTTTGGAGTGTGGCCATGTAACTACCAGGCAGCTCTTGGAGGAGTGTTCTGCCACACATTTGAAATTTGAAAGACAAGGAGATGAGCATTCAATTAACATTAAAAAGGAAGGAAAGTGCCTTTTGAGTAGTGTATGAGAAAAATTAAGTGGAAAGGAGCCTTTACTTTTTTTTTTTTTACTGCTCTAACCGCTAATTGAAAAAGTTACTGTTAGTGGCACAGCACGTTCTGTAGTACACCTGAGAGAATTAGACTTTAAAAGCTGTGCAGATCTGTAAGAAAAATCTGCTATCATTCTCACAATAAGAGAGATGTGCCTACCTCTTCCACCCTTTGCAGTAGCCAATTATCGACTACCTAATAGGCAAGGAAGCTCTGGGGATCCAAAATGAGTAAGCCGTGTTTACAGATGCAGCTTTTGAACAGTGTTCTCCAGAGCACATCGCAGGGATGCTACGAAGACTAATATCAGTTATTCTCTTCCCCAAAGCGTTTCATGTTAAAATAAGTATGAAAAACATGAATTGTAACCAACGTAAACCTTTTTTAACTGGAAGCCTCAGGCTTCTGATACACAATTGTGCATTACAAAAGAAAGGGGACATAGATATTCTGTGTATCTCTATATTCTATATAGATGTCTCACAAATAGCTACTGAACTTCTTAAAAGTTAAATGTTTCACGGATCTGCAGCTTTTTCTTTGAACGCAAGGATAATGCAATCTTTGTGAAGCCATTTGTGTGATTTGCACGGGGCAGTTGCTGGACATGGCTAAGTAACCTTCCGAGTGTCACCATGTTTCCCCATGACGAGTCACCCTGTCCATACTATAGTTCTTGCAGATGTGTTGCCAGAGCACAACAGAAATTGGACTAACCTATAATATGAATGATACTTCCTGGATTTTTGATACTTACGGAGACAAAAATAGAGCTTCAAGGCAGATTGACCATTGGCCTCTCTTGGATAATTGTGCTGTTTTAGCACAAGGCTCTCTTAATTACCAAGATGGGAAGGTGAGCCATCCTGCTGCAGACCCAGTTGGCAAGTGCAGAGAGAGGCAGCATTGAGGGGAGTCCTGGAGATCTTTATTACAGCCCTGATCTTAGGGCTCAGGATGCAAGACGGGACTCCAGAAGGCCTGGAAAGAGCACACAGTTCTGGAGAGAACAAAGTAGACTCCAGAAGCATATGAGAACAGGAGTAGGACCTATGATCGTAATTGCGATAATTAATGGCTTGGGTCCCATAAGGAATATGACAAGAGCTTAGTGGCTGGAATTAAGACACAGGTACTGATAACCAGCTGGATTCATTAGTTCTCAAATATCCAAACACATAGTATTTGGGATAGATTTTCTAGTAACACAAAGCATTCTTATAGCCTGAATCTTCTTGTTAAATGCATTGTTTGTATATCTAGAAAATAAAACAGAATCACAGTGAGCAAGCTCATTTTACTAAGGGAATAAAGGCATTCTACCCCACTGCAGTAAGGTGAGATCATATTCTGCTGGTGAGATATATGCCCCACTTTCCTCTGAAAACAGCACTTGATTATATAATTTTTACTGTGCTTGGGCTCTGATCAGAAAGATCAGAAAAACAGTCTTACTAGAGTATAATGTTTTCTACAATTAATGATGGTATACTGAACCCAAGAAAATATACTGACTCATATGCCCTTGCTGAACCACTTTGTTGGAAAATCTGCAGGTATGATTGAAATAAACAATGACTGAGTACAGGGGCAGGCACCCAGGCTAGGAACTGTTGGTATGAAACTCAGTTCTAAAGCACTGAAACCCAAAACACTCTAACTTAATGAAAATTTTATGACAGCTTACGTGAATATCTTATTTTCTGCACTAGAGTTTTTAAAGCAATAAAATTATATGGAAATTCATATAATTATACCTATAATTATCTAATAATTGATGTAATTAACCAAGGACTCTCTTGGGAGTAACTGACCAGTTACACCTGCAGTCAGCTAATTTCAGATGCAATTATATCCACATATAATTTCGTACACCTGCAGTTAATTGCAAGGGCTAAAGGTGGACTTAGACAAAGGAACCTATATGACTATTTCCCCTTAATGCTCGTTTCCTTTATTCCACTACCTAGTGACTTATGCTTAGTTCAGTATTATCTTAAATTCTTAGTAGGTAAAGTGTCTTCCTGGAGTGACATGGAGACTTTGGGTGAGTTGTGGTATTCTCACAGAATATCAAGTAGTGGTCTCTCGGAAGATAAATGAGCCCAAGTCCAGGGCTCATAGCCAAATAGAGATGATTAAACTCTTCTAAAATAAACAGAAAGAATGTATTTGACAGAGTAAGGTGTACTTGAAAGAAAGAGCTCATTTTAATAGTCTTTTTGGAGTTGAATCTTAAGGATGTGAGGGTAGTAACTGATTTACCAAGTTAATTGCTTAGCATAATATTGAGAATGCTGTTAAGTGTTCAAAAAACTGTTTGGTGAATGAATGAACAAGCCTTACAATTGCTTTAGGACTATTTTGAATCTGCATCTTGGGGTATTATTACAACCATCTTGATCAAATATATTATGTGAGTTTCTCTGCATTTCAAATGCCAGCAAAGGATGTTTTTCTAAACAAATGAGATTACTGACTTAGTTCCTAAAAGGGAAATTTAGATTTTTGGTATTACTAATCTTTGAAGAAATTAGAGATAATCCCATTATACAAAAGGAAAAACTTTTATATTGAGTACAAAAAAATTCTAGATTATTCTGTTTCTATGTGTTTTATAACTTAATACATTCCTACAAAACACATTTAATTTAGATTTAGTTTGATGAGATCACAGCCCTTGGGGAAGAGTGAACATTTCTCTAAGGTAAGATTTTCTTATTAGTGAATACAAGAAATTATTTCTGATAACGATTAGAAACTGCATGGTTATAGAGACAAAATATGTTTGTATTTCCCCAGAGTTTGTCTCAAGATATAGAGTATGGTTGACTTTCTCGTCCTGCTTTCTTATTCTGACTCTGCTCTTACCTGCTGGGTTTTATAATCTTATAGTTTTATAATGAAATTTAGAAATGTTATAACTTGCTTATGAAAAAAGTCTATAAACTAGCTGATTAGTGACTATATAGATCAAGTGACTATCATTAGGACAAACAAGTCTGATGCCAGTGAAGCAAAATAGTGGGTAAGTCATGGTTTTTTTTAATAAAAATTAAGTTGAGAATCTTAAAATATGTGAATCAGAAAACTAGGCAAGTATTTGATCATAGTTATTTGCTCAGGTAAAATAGATATATAGATACATGATATAGATATGTATCATAGTTATTCAGTATACATATACCTATGTATTTGTATATACCTGTATGTTTGTATCTAGGCATATATGTCTATATTTATGTGATATAGATGGTATATAATATTGTATATAAATATATAATGATACAGGCATATATAATGAAGTAGCATATTTCTTAATTGTATAGTCTAGAAATATCAGATGAAGAAGACAAAATATATTTGTTTTAACTCAACAAGTTTCTTTTGAATATAAATGACTCCTATTGATAATTCCATTTCTTCAGAATGGATTATTTCTGACTCACTCCTGTAGTATTAGGAAAATTCTAATTCTTCATAACATGACTGTCCATAAATTGGTCCCATAGGAAACAAGTAGAATACAGAGTAAGGCCTCTTATTCCTATACTGGCTAAATCCATCTTTCCTCTGTACCTTTGCTTAAAAAAACTTCTTTCTCATGTTCTTGTACAACTTTCAGATTTACTTTCATTTGACTAACTTCATTATTTCTACATCTCAGCATGCCTACTTAAAAAAGAAAGATTCTCGCTCTTCTGATATATAGCAAGAAGTTAAGCATAGCAGTTGGGGTGTTAGTTGTTATTATTGTTTTATGGTTTTGATTTCTTTATGTTAGATCTTCCATTCCAAATGACTTTTACTGAACTAGTCTACTGCTGTGGAAAGCAGTGTATTATAAATGTTACATAAATAACTCTCTGCAAAAGAAGAAAGTAATGAATCCCCAGAAGATTATTATATTTGTCTTAATGTAATTCTAGCATGCACTCCCTTACCCTAGGCTGCCACTGGGCTTTCTCATTTATTGAAATTTCAGCAAGATGCATCTGATTAAAGGACTAAAAACCAGCAATTTGCCTCTGATAATGTTGTTTGACTGCCTGATTGATTCTCTTATTAGAAGCCCAATGAAAACCCTAACTAAACACTTGATTTAGCAACTCTAATCTTAAGAGCTTTCTCTCTCATATCACTCTTGGCTATTCAGATATCCTTAGCATGTAAGTAACTGTACACATGCACACCTGCCCCCACACACACCTGCATGTGTGCACAATTAACAGTGTTAGAGGAGCTTGTTTTGTTCCAACTCCAATTTTCCACAGAGTTTGAAACACTGATCATTTTCCTAATCCTTGTATTCCCCCTTTTGCTTTGATTCCAGTTTATTCCTCCATTTTTAGTATCTACTTTCTGTACCATCAAAAAGAAAGTCATTTCTTTTTCTGCCGCTTTACCTATTTTTGGAGGATTTCAGAGGATTAATGATAACCAGGGTTCTAATAGTGTTCATCTATTTTTAGAAGTCAGTGGTGGCTATTAAACAGCGCATACCGATCCTTTTTATGTCATTGTGAGCGTAGAATAGCATTTTATGACCAACTAGAAGTTGTGCTCTGAAAAATATCATTGAGGAGGTTCCTAAAGAATGCATTTTTTTCCTGAAGGCAGCAAAATACAGATGCCCTAAGGAAAGAGGAAGCATGTTTGTGTTACATCCGTGTCACAATTTTTCTCTTTCTTTAATTGTAAAATCTATATAATACCTAATTTATTTGTACCACCATGCAACTGAATACAAAAAGATGCATAGCTTATGGGGAAATTTTGTGCCCCTCATTAAAAATAAACATGCCAATTGGAGTTTTCTTTTTCTCCCAATTTTTAAGATATGTAGAAACATACTCATAGATTTGTGAGTAATAATGTCACTAGCATCTCTACATGAGGTTCTCCATTAAGTGAAAAACATACTGCTAATGATCACAGCAGATAACTTAATATAAAAGTCATATAATAACATATCTTTTTATATGATTTCATATTAAAGTAGTGAGAATGATTACTGTGACATACCTTAGTTTATTTATATTTCAAAAGAAAAAAAAACATTCAGAAACACCCGGGTGGCTCAGTTGGTTAAGTGTCCCTTGATTTTAGCTCAGGACATAATCTCAGGGTTATGAGATCAAGCTGCGCACCAAGCTCTGCATGCTCATTCTGTTCCCACCTGTCTTTCAAAATAGAGAAAACAAGAACAAGAAGAGAGAGAGAGAGAGTAAAATCCTCCTAGATTTGAATTTGATTTTATCTATTGAAATCCTAAATTAAAATTTGGTTTGTCTTTTGAAATCCTCCTTAACTATCTATTCATAAAAATCCTTGATCTTTTCCAGTTTTTTTAAGGTAGATTTCATATATTCTTTGGCATCTTATTTAATTTTATGGTGTTTGGGTCTATAAAAAGTTATAAATACAGCTAACACTATGGAAAATACCTAAGATATAAAATTTGGTAGCAAATCAGTTCATTTTTACTTATGGTTCATATTTCACATTTCCATCAGTTTGTATTCATTATTTATATGTCTATACAGTTTTTTTCTCCATTCATGTTAATGCATCTGGCTGAAAATTCATTATTTGTGGAAATGCCAACGGGGTCTCTGCTAGAACACAGTAAAGACGCTCCTGTCTCCTAGAAAGCTATCGTAATTACCGCATATATTAGCTGTCATTGGCATGTAATTTAAGATAACAAATCAGATTGCATGAAAATAGAATTCCAACATCTATCCCTATTTAAATTTACTGACCACATTGACACATACAACAGAGCTACAAAGTATCCTTTTACCAACTTCTCTTATTCTACAGTTAGGAATGCTTTCAGTTCACTGTTAAGATGTTATATCAGGTGCCTCATGTATAAAAGGTAATTACTCATGAAATAAATAATTATGTAGTACCTCCTATTGACATAGTCTTAGAATATAGCTAAGGAAAAGAAAGCCAAAAGCCATGCTCTAATGAAGCTTCTATTCTGAAGGAAACCGCAAATAAGTAAGCATATAAATAAACACTTGCAGATGATGATGGATATAGTGAAGACAATAAACAAGCATTTTGGGATAGAATGATCAGTGAAGATTTCTTTGAGAACATGACCGCAAAGCATAGTCAAGATGGATGTGCAAAAGGAAGCCGTGACAGCCTAAAGAATGAATGTTACAATGGAGAGGAGAGAGGGAGGCATGCAGACCAAGAAACAGGCTTTTACTTTCTTGTCTAAGGACCTTGTCTGACTATGTGGCTGAGTGGAATGAGCTTCAGGGAGAGACTGAGAGATAATTTTAGAGAAATAGGCAGGATGGTGTCACTTATAGCTCAGTGGGCCATGAGTAAGAGAACCACAGGCGTGGTTCTTCTCATGCAATGGGAGCTCCTGTGATGTTCTGAGTAGCTTAGTGAACTGGCCTGAAATTGTCTTATATATGTGCTATGCATCCCAGTCTTAAAATGGACTTAGACTCTATCTAGGAACATAGAATAAACATATATATATATATATATATACATATATATATATATATATGTGTGTGTGTGTGTATGTGTGTGTGTGTGTGTATGTGTGTGTGTGTGTATGTGTGTGTATATATATATATATCTAGGAACATAGAATAAACATATATATATGTGTGTGTGTGTATATGTGTGTATGTGTGTGTATATATATATATCTAGGAACATAGAATATACATATATATATATATATATGTATGTGTGTATGTGTGTATGTGTGTGTGTATATATATATGAAAAGCCAAATCTGTGGGAATTTCTGTTTGAGCCTCAGGAATTCAAAAAACTATGGAAGCACAGATCTGGGAAAATGTAAAGGGAGAAAAAAGTAGGACCTGAACTGAGCTTTAAAGATAGAGTAGTATTTAGATGTGTGGAAATTGAGTTTGTCCAGTGGAAAAGGTAGGCAGTCTCTATTTAAGCACATTACAGTTTACCCCCTAGTAGTAGTTGAAAGTAGACTGAAAAGCAGCTTGACTAAAGCTCAGGAAAAATAATAATAATAAAAGCTGTATATAGAGATGAGAGTAGTTGAAATATCTCAAAGGAATTTGAGCAATTAGAATAGAGGATTCATCTTATCCAAAAATTATATATAAATCATGGAATAATTCGTTAAGGTCCCAAGATTTTTTTAATATATGCAACTTCTGGGAAATGACTTAGTTCATCAAGTACAGTCACATTCCCACATCTGATACGATTTTTAACACTTTGGAAACTTCTTCAGTAGATATCTTGAGGAATAACGAAAAGATTATCTTGATTGCTCTTACTTATTGCCCTTTAGAAATGTAACCAACTATATTAAATTGCTAATTATTATTCACTGAGAGAATTTTTGGCCTTTAATATTATCAATGCATTTGTTGGGGGCTCCTGCGTGGCTCCGTCAGCAAAGCCTCGAGTCTTGATTTCAGCTCTGGTCATGATCTCATGGTTCCTGGGAACGGAGCATGAGGAGCCTGCTTGGGATTCTGTCTCTTCTTCTCACTGCCCCTCCCTTGCTTGTGTGCCCTCGTGAGCTTGCCCTCTCTCTCTCTCAAAATAAATAAGTCAACTTTAGAAAAAAAAAATTTTAAATAATGCATTTGTAATTTACACATATTTATACATATTTTCTATAGAAGTGCAGTTAACTGGAGTTGAATAGTTGTAGTAACCTTTAAACCGTGGAGCTATATTCCTAGAATCCTACTAACTCTAAGTTCTGGACAGGCCAAAAAGCTCAAAGTGTCAACACAACCACAGGAGTGAAATAGGCAATACACCCAAGTCTCTCTGTCCATTGATTTAAATTCCTCTCCATGGGGAGCAATCATCAAGATTTGGAAATATTATTAATTTAAATATTAAAATACTAAATATTAAGTATCAATGCAAATAAGCCACTTCCATCGATGTGATACTAATGTCCAATAAAATAATTGTGTGAACATTGTACATTGTTCACTAACTCTGCATTAATTATATCTAGCTATTATCATGAAATAGACTTTCCTCTAATATCAGGAATTTTGCTAAGTTTCTTATCATTAAACACTTGCCACGTTTTCATACTTCTATCTAAAACCAACAATAGTCTCCTTTTAACTAACCTATATAATTTATAGCCAGCAAATCAATTTTTATACTGTTTGTTTAGTGATACTAAGTCTTAGCTACCTGCTATGTGTGTGAAGTGACTTCTGGTTGTAAACAACTAGTATTTGTAGGTTGTGGTGATGATCATGGATTGATTCAAATAGGACTAGAATTCACAAGATACCAGATATCTGGATGTTTGATTGACCTACCAAACTTAGTTTCTTTGGGACTATTATATTCTTTAAGTTAAGACTTCTGATCTTTTATATAACAGAGTAAAGCTTGAGTTCAAAGTGAAAATTTATTTTGGAGTTGAGTTATAATTCTTTAGATATATCATAAGATTTGTAATTTATATTGCCTCTGAACTACATTCATTTATTTTTGTACAAATAGTTTTGCAATATTTGCTCTCTGCCAGGCCCTGGATAAGCACTGAGAATACAATAATGAACAACAGCAACAACAAAATATGATACTGGCCCTGTGTTCAGGGAGCATACAGTGTACAGACTAGTTGTAGAAATTATGGTAATTAAATAGCCACTTAAGTAAGTTCAAAAGTAAAATTATGGTAAGATTAAGGAGTAACATACATGGTGGGCAAAAGTGGGTGGTAGGAACAAGTATCATGGAATCAACATTCTAAGAGTCTGGACTATATGTGCTGTATCTTTCAAAATATATATATATATATAATTTTTGCCATGGTTGATGACTGTAACTGAGATAAATACTAGGGGAGTTTGAGTTAAGCTTAGAGATTGAGTGTATGGTCTTAGGAATCAGCTCTCATAGCCAGAGGACAGCTGGGGAAAATCTACCCAGCTTTCTCAGATCCCTGTGTTCTTTATTCCCATACAATCATATGTTTCATATGTACTAAGAGGAGGCATTTTACTTGAGAATTGGGAGGGCAACATTCAAATTCTAGCTGAAATGTAAGCCATTAATTTTGAATAACCCAGGAAAGGGATTTCTACTTTTTTTTTCAATTTTGCATTATAACAGCAGCTCAACTAATGCATATATAATTTTCTTTCCCTTTTGCTGGTCATGCATTGCCAACATGGACTTCTACAAAGGCTCAGGTTGGTGTTGCAATCTGTTTTGATCTTTACTGTTTTCATTAGTGAAAAGAAGCTTTGATGTTTTCCTTCACAAATCAGCTTTTTTTCTCTTTGTAAATCCCGATCAAAACATTGTTCACACATGAAAGAAAAAAATCTTCCCATAGGAGAGTCAGTCGCCTGTATGTTGGTCTTAAATGTATACATTTATATCAGCAAAATAACTCTTTCAGAAACCCAGAAAATCTGCTTGAATTGTCATGCCTGGCTTATTTTATGATATGATGAAAATAATGCCCTAAGATTTTAGAATCAGTGGAGTTTATCAGGCTCTGAAAAGGTTTCTGATGTTAACTCTGCTCTCTACTTTCAGACTGTATTAGATGACATTGTACAGGATCTGTCTCTATATTTAGCACTGATACTTCCATGCAGAACTTCCTATTGAGATGATGATTTTAGAGTCACCAAATTTTAAGCAAATAGCATTCAGAATATTAGTAGCTTTCTCTCTTTCTCAATCTCTTGTCTTGTTTTTCACAGGAATTAATCATTTTTCAGGTTTCCATCGGTATCTCATGTAAATCTCTAGTTCCTTTATAGTTTTAATAAATCCACATGCTATTTCTGTCCACTCCAACTTTGAATTATTGTGGGTCATATAATAAAAACATCAGCAAAGTTTTCAGAGGCTACCTGTATAGTTGACTGGAGAGAGATTTATGATGCATTCGGGGGGCCAGGAACTAAGTACAGCAAAAGTAAGATTGTAAGTCAAGGGGAACCTAGATTTTTCCCATGTGCAAAGTTTTATAAGGACTATCATTGCAACATAATCTAGATCCTGTACACTGGGGAGGGTACAAAATGTACAACTCGATCCTTACCAATCTTCTGTTAATTCGTGTTAAATAGCCAACTTTCAAATCCAAAGAACTTTACAATGTGATCCCTCTGTTGTGTCTAGGCTTCATCTAAATGCTCAAGTTGTAGTTTTCTGGTCAAATATATATAAAATCATGCCATGCCATTCTTAGGGTTGTCTCCCATTTTATGCTCAGGGCATATTCTAACAGTTTATGAAGAGAATGCATTTGCTAAAATTAAAGACTCATTCCACACCCTCATATTTAACTCCAAGATTGTTATAATGATGTGTAAAGATAAGTTCTTAGAGTCCTATAGAAATTTTTCTCTGAGTAAAAAATTTTTACTTTTTGCTAATGGGGCTACATACCTTACTGCATGGTACATACAACTTGGTATATTGTTATAGCTCACTGACCCCCAAATGCATTTTGTTGATGTAAAGTCATTTCCTTTTTGCAGATTAAAAATGGTGTACATCCTTCTCCTCGTTCATGACATATTTCTTCCTGAATAACCAATCCTTTATCTTATTGATTAGTAGATTTCACTTTTATTTAGCTTTATGCCAAAAAAGGCACTCATTTGAAGATTTCCCCCAAAACTTGTTGATAAAAAAATTTCAATATAAGAGCTAAAGGATTAGAAGCTTAATATACATTGTAACATGGAGAATATGTTATAGAATAAACTGAGATGTAAAGAAAGGGTAAGCAAATATAACTTTGCAGGCAGTAAGATCTAGTCACAACATCTCAGCTCTACCATAGTAGAACAAAAGTAGTCATAGACAAGAAATACATGAATGACAATGGCTGTGACTCAGTAAAATTTCAAAAAATAAGCTGGGGTGCCTGGGTGGCTCAGTCAGTTAAGTATCAGACTTGGGCTCAGATCATGATCTCACTGTTTGAGTTTGAGCCCCACATTGGGCTCTCTGCTGTCAGCTTGGGGCCCGCTTTGGATCCTCTGTGATCCCCTCTCTCTGCCCCTCCCCCTGCATGCCCACTCTCTCAAAACTAAATAAGCACTAAAACATGTTGTAAAAAAATAACAGAAGAATTGGGCAATGTCAGTGAAAATTGTAGAGAAAGGATCTCCAAAATTCCTCTTCTGCATAAAAGCAACAAGAACACTGGCAAAATTGTCCAAGTATTTCTCAGGACTCTGTCAATGAATCTAAAGTGGCAGTGATCTGGGAAGCATTTATTTTATTAAAAAAAAAAAAAAGGTGAATCCCAGAAAGGCTTACTACATTTTAAACTTATGTTCATGCTCACAACTCCAGCTCCACCATATCCTTGAAAGAAGTTGCCCACAATCATGTTATAATAATAACAAACAGTCTGGTAGCCACTGGGGAGGACTGAACAGGGTTGGAGTTCTTTCAAAGTCCTGCTCTTGAAGAACTGTCATTATTTAACTGTCTGGTGGCTCCCTGGAAGAACCCACTCATAAGGCTATCTTTGACTTCAGAACTACCCCAGTGTGAAGAAGCTTGGGGACATTACTCCAAAATAATCAGAAGTACTTGTTTAACTTGCAGCTACCAGAGACAGTAGCTAAGCATTGGAACAAGCAATAGAATAACAAAAAGCTTAAAAGGAAAAGCTAGGGAATAACAAACATTTACATAGGAGTTTTGAAAAATTCTGATATATTCTTGGAAGTTAAAACACCTTGGACATGCAGATAGCTATGCATTTACTTAGAAAAGCCATAACAGGACTCTCTCACCTGGGGCTAACCATGAAGCTCTGTGCGAGTGGAAAAATGAACACAAAGAGCTGTAAATTGCTTGGTAGAATGGTTAAATGTGTGCCCCAACACACAGACCCTCAGCAAAGACCAGAGACCTTTTGGTCCTAGGGATTAAAGCGAATCTGTCAGATCATTACATGGAAACATCATTAGGCATAACAAACTCAGACTTCACAAAATTAATTTAAAGTCCATAAACAGGGGTACCTGGGTGGCTCAATTGGTTAAGCACCTGACTCTCGATTTTGGCTCAGGTCTTGATTTTTTTTTTTTAATGTTTTGTTTTTTTTTGAGAGAGAGACAGAGACAGAGAATGAGCAGGGGAGGGGCAGAGAGAGAGGGAGACACCGAATCTGAAGCAGGCTCCGGGCTCTGAGCTGTCAGCATGGAGACAGACACAGGGCTCAAACTCCCAGACTGTGACCTGAGCCAAAGTCAGACGCTTAACTGACTGAGCCACCCAGGAGCCCCTTGATTTCAATGTTCATGGGATCAACCCTGCACTGGGTTTTGTGCTGACAGTAAGGAGCCTGCTTGGGATTCTCTCTAGTTCTCTTTCTACACCTCCCCAACTAGAGCTCGCTCTTACTCTCCCCCCCCTCATAAATAAATAGTCTTTTAAAAGTCAACAACAACAAATAACAAAAATAGCAAATACTGGAGAGAGGGAAGAAGCTGGTCTACAGAGTTGCCCCACTGTATCATCTTAAATGTCTAGTTTTTCAACAACAAAAATTGACCTATGCTAAAAAGTAAAAAGAAAGGTCCATACACAGTAAAATTAATTAAAAATGGATGAAAGCCCAAAATATAAGGGCTAAACTTTTACTCTCTTAAAAGAAAGCACCAGTGTAAATCTTTGTGACCTGGGATTAGACCGTGGATATCTGGAGCTCAAGCTAAGATAAGGAAGAAGTAGTAAACTGGATTTCATCAAAACTAAAAAAGCTTTTGTAATTCAAGGTACATCATCCAAAAAGTACAAAGACAACCCACTGAATGAGACAAAATATTTGCAAATCATCTCTCTGATGAGGATCTAGTGTCCAGGAAATTGAAATCTTACAACTCAGCAATAAGAGGAGAACCTAATTAATGAATGGGGACAGGTCTTTAGTAGACATTGTTTCAAGTAAGATCGTCAAATGTCCAATAAGCACCTGAAAAGATGCTCAGATGCTGAACACCATTAGTCATTAGGGAAATACAAATCAAAACCACAATGTGGTGTCACTTCACAGCCACTAAGATGTCTATAATCATAATAAAAAAGATAGACAATAGTAAGTGTTGAATGTAGAGTAATCATAAGCCTCATACATTCCTGATTGAAATGTAAAATGTTGTAGCCACTTTGGAAACTCTTTAGTAGTTAAAAGATAAATGTAAACAGTTTCCACATGACCCAGCAATTCCACTTACTCCTAGGTATATATCCAAGAGAATTGAAAACATCCATCTATGTAAAAACTTGTACACAAATGTTCATAGCAGAATTGTTCATAACCAAAAGATGAAAACAACTCAAATATCCTTCAACTGTACAAAACTGGACTAATACTTGTTTTATCCATGCAGTCAAATGTTACTCAGGCATAAATAATAATGAAGTACTTATTCATGCTATAACATGGATGAACTTCGAAAATGTTATAAATGAAAGTAACCAGACATAAAAAGGCCACATAAAAAGGCAAAAAGTAGATTAGTGATTGGTTGCCAGGGGGAGGAGGTAGGAGAAAATGGGTAGTGACTAATGGTGATAAAGTATCTTTTCGGAGTGATGAAAATATTATGAAACTAGAAGTGGTGATTTCACAACTTTATAAATGTACTTATAAGAAACTGAATCGAGGCGCCTATGTAGCTCAGTTGGGTAAATGTCCAACTTCTGCTCAGGTCGTGATCTCATGTTTCTGGATTTGAGCCCCGCTTTGGGCTCTGTACTGACAGCTCAGAGCCTGGTTTGGATTCTATGTCTCTCTCCCTCCCTCTCTCTCTCTCCACCTCTCACATGTTTGTGCTGTCTCTCAAAAAAAAAAAAAAGTTTAAAAATTAAAAAAAAAACTGAATTGTACATTTTAAAAGAGTAAATTTCGGGGCGCCTAGACAGCTCATTCGGTTGAGCATCTGACTTCAGCTCAGGTCACGATCTCAGTTTGTGAGTCCAAGCCCCACATCAGGCTCTCTGCTGTCAGCAAAGTGCCTTCTTCAGATCCTCTGTCCCCCTCTCTTTGCCCCTCCTCTGCTTGAGCGTGCTCGCTTGCTGTTTATCTCTCTCTCTCTCCCTCTCCTTTTCCCTCTCCCTCCCTCTCTCCCCTCCCTCACTAACTTCCTCCTTCAAAAATAAATATGTAAACAAAAACAAATTTTGTGGGGCTCCTGGGTGGCTCAGTCGGTTAAGCTTCCAGCTTCGGCTCAGGTCAGATCTCACGGTTCGTGGGTTCGAGCCCCACATCAGGTTCTGTGCTGACAGCTAGCTCAGAGCCTGGAGCCTGTTTCGGATTCTGTGTCTCCCTCTCTCTCTGACCCTCCCCTGCTTGCACTGTCTCTCTCTGTCTCTCAAAAAGCATTAAAAAAAATTTAAAAAAAAAACAAATTTTGTGATCTGTAAGTTATATCTCATTAAAAAAAAATATTGGCAGGCTATCTTTGGCCCCAGGGCCATAGTTTACCAACATGCAAAAGACAAGGATTTGTGTTATCTTTATTTATATAATATCTAAGGAGATTCTCAGTCTTATGTAGTAGAACTTCAGTAGTATCTGATGAATTCATGCGTGAATAAGTACAAGGAATCCAGCCTCAGCTGTTAAACATCTATAGCCACTGTTATCTGATAACATGCATCCTTAGTGAAGAATAATTTTTATTATATTCATTTTATTTTCATGTTATTCCTCATCAGTGCCTTATACTCTACTTTGTAAGTGATCACTAAATTGTTAATAGTTTTTCACTAAGTCCCGTGACAGAGGGCACTTTTTATGTCTCAGCTATAAAAAGACTTTACCTTTTTAGGAGGAATCAGTTCATGCTCAAAAGAAATGTCAAAAAATTGATGTGACTATGGAATTGTAAATATCCCTTGTACCATTATCAGAAATAATAGTGCTATTTTTGGAGTGACTGAAGTTGTTTTGCTGGCTTAGCTGTCACTGATGGTACATCTGTCTCTCTCTCTCTCTCTCTCTTTTTTTTTTTTTTTTTTAGCAATGTATTAGATGCGATGGAGGATGAAAAAGCATAAATCTTCAAGGCATTTGTCTCTTTTATTCTGTCATTTCTCCTAGGTTTTGAGCTTGCAGTGTTGGAAACTATTCAAAAGTTGATTAGGTTAATGCACATGGAAATGCAGGTGTGTTTTTGAAGTGATGTAGTTGAAACAGATGATCATATAGATGACTTCCAGCTTCGACATTCTTTAGTGCCATGTTTCAATGCTAATCTTACTCAGGAAAAGCTATTTCTTACTACAGCGAACTCTCAAACTTTCTGAAGCTCATTTACCATTATTGTTCTTTTGAAAGTAAATATTAAAGTCAGGAGATGAGAAAATCTAGACCCCAAGAGTCCTTGAGCTACCAGGAAATCAATGGCAGAAGTTAATACAAAACCCCTTTTTTACAGCTTCCTTCTTGGCTCACTAGACCACAGATAATTTTTCACACAGTATAAAGGATCACTTCATGACTGAAATGAAACCACCCTCAAAGACCCCATTATTAACTTAAAAGGATCCCACCAAAGAATCCAATAATGGAGACCTGGAATCCAATACAAGTAGTTGAAACTGCCCATCTCCTGAGTTGCTCCACAAATGACATTTCATCAGTTCAAAGCAGTGTGATTCCTACAAAGAAAGAATATTTTAACAAGACCCCACTCCACAAGTGAGGTGTCTGCTCAGATCTAGAATCACAGGCCCCATACTTCCTATAGTTTAAGTTCAACGTGAGTTTATTATGAATCTATCAAGAGCCCTGCAGATGGCAGATGCTACATGCAACATAAGAGATGTGCAAGGTATTACCACCACCTTCTGAAAGATCCAGTGGTCACAATGAGCCTGGTTCCCTCAGGCCAGCAGGCTCTGCCTTTAGCCAAGCATGATGAGAGCTGACCACCGTTGAGTATTACCTGCCTCAAGAGAAGATACATTCAACCCTTTTAGAGGCGTGTATGTTTCTTAATTCAAGGCATCCATAATTGGGATGGACAAATGTGGTAATACTGTCTATCCAATTACTTAGCATCTATATTCAGAGATTATAAATGAATTCAGAAATCAGAATTTTGAAATACTATAAACCTAAAAACATTAATATGAATTTATTTGTATATATATCTACTTCCAAATCATGGGACCAGAGTATAATTATAAGCAATTAGGTTTGAGTTATTAATGCATAATATTAACATTCCTGTAAAAGTAACTATAAAGAGGGCAAAACTTTTAGTTTCAGGTAGTGCCAGCTCATGGTTTGGTTCTAGGTGTGTGCTTTACGGGACTCATGCTCAGGGAAATATTTCTGCACTCATTCATTCATATTGATGCCAGTATACATCTATTAAGCACAGAGTATAGAAACACAGAATAACTTTATGCCATATTTATTTGTTTTGGTGGGGTTGGGAGGGTTGTTTGCACAAAATACAATTTTTAGAATTCTTAGTACAGACCCTGGAAAGGCTTCTGTTAGCTGCGCACACGCACACATACACACACACATATTTATGTTTTAACTGTTTACTGGGTCAAGTTTGTAGAGCAGTGTCCACGTTATGTAAATGGGTTAACTGATCCTCTGTTACACATTTTAAGACCTTCATTGTCAAGTTTTTCCAATCTTTGTTTTGCAAGTACCTAGGAATAGGTGCATTCTTTGTATTGTATATAGCAATATTCTTGTTAGACATGATTTCTCTCTCACAATCAGTTGTCTTTATTTTGGTCAAAATAAGATTTACTAAAATGAGGGCTTAAAATATCATTTTCCTGCCTGAATCATCTTGTTTTTATTTTGTAAAGAACCAGGAAGCCCTGCCTTAGGCCTGTCACTTTCTCACTGTCTGCCTCAGAGCAAGAATGTTTGCAACAAGATATTCTTTATTCCATGAAGTAGCCTCTTCCAATTAGTCCCTAGTAAGAGTCTCCGACTGATGAAACTAGGGTGGAAATCAGAGCCAAGATCCCAATTTATCACCATGTAAGTGAGTGGTAGGGATTCCATTAGCCAATCAATCTTGCTTTTTTTTCTTCAAAGGTCAGACTGTGCTGTTCTGGGTTATAAAACATGACGTGTGGCTCTGTGTTTCACTTAACTTTGTCTGAGACACATCAGGTTTGTTATGGGAGGACTCACATGAAGATTTCATATTTTAAAAAGCTGTTTTATGCTAGTCTTGGCCTTGTATCATAATAGAGAAACTGTTTGAGCACAATGCGGTCTGAGACCTGCTGCTTTATACATTTATGGTCACTGTGTGTGTGTGTGTGTGTGTGTGTGTGTGTGTGTGTGTGTGTGTAACACATAACATCTTCATTCAAAAAGTCTCTTTAGGGATATTTTATCATTATCATCTTTGGCTCCAACCTATAAGGAACTAAAAATTGCATTTGATTTTTGTTTAATGAAATGATACAGTGTTCCCCACCTCTCCTCCTGCCTGTTATAATAGGATGACTTAGAAATTAGCCAAATTAGGAATGGAGTTTATAGTTGGCAATTCTTATGTTGTTTCTTCTTCCTAAATTGGTTCTATTAAACAGAAAAAAAATGGCCATTTTTTAAAGTTTTTATTTAAATTTTTGATGACTCCTTTTGTTCCCTTTGACTTCCTGATTGACTTTGAAATACTGCTATATGAGAACTCTGATACATTTCAGAGTAGGAAGGGTTTATTTGCAGTAATGATTAAAGGATGATAGCCTGGTGGGTTTAGAGCTCTCCTTGTTTGTGAAACACCAATTATGAGGCTACCCTTTTGGTCGTGAAGCCGGAAGCCAGTTTTGTGCTTGCCTACTGTGAGTGTTGGTAATTTCTGAGCAAACGTTGCAAAGACCAGATTGCTTTTCAGGTCATACACGGCATCAGATTTATCCTACCCAAGCCAACGTAAGATGAAATAAGATGGTAAATATGTCATGAAAAGTTTTCTTGGCAAGTACCCAAGAGTTTCTTCTGCTCTGCTCATTAGCAGTACTCCCTGGGATTGAGGGCTCTTGGGAAGCCGATGCCTTGTCTTTTTCTTCACAGTTCTGTTGGTGAAAAAGAGGACGCTTTCATGTGTCCCTAGGTTCTAGAATACACTAATCTTAAATGATTTCAAAAAGTAGCACTGATGTTTGGGTTGTCGCTTTCATTTTCATTTCCAAATCCTGGTGTCTCTTCTTCCTCATTGAGCTGGAAGCTTTGTGGAGATAGCAGTTATGAAGATCATTATTCCCAAACTGTAGCCTCCTACTGGGACTGCTGCCATTTAGGCCTTGCTCAGAGCTCTCCTGCACTTTCATCTCCCTCCCGTTAGAGACGACTTACGTTTCCCAAACTTTATTTGGAACCTGTCTCTTGATATAAATCTCAGAGATTTTAGTGGCTCCCATGGTCTACAAATAAAATTCTATCTCATCGCATTTTCCCATTTACTTACCTCAGCTAGCTGTAGTCTCCAGGCTTCAGCTCATATGTACTAGGGCCCTTGTGTATTGTTTATGAGAATTTTATTTAGATTTTGGTTCGTTTGCTTGATTGGCAAATGTCTCATCCAGAGTAGTTCCTATTAGATTATCCAAACTAGGGGTGTTTTTTGTGCATTTGTATTTGAGAGTCTAGCCATACAAACATAGGATTTCTCTGCCTAAGGGGCATGCAACTTAGACTAAACTGCTTCTCTCTACAATTACATTTGTATCATCCAAATTATATTGATTTCCTGGGCCTGTTTTCATAGGCTTCTTGCATTTATTGAGTGAAGAAACAGTTGCATGTATTCTAGAGTATAGGGATGGAATGATCCTCTCAACTGCTGAGAATAAGTGGGAACTGTATTAGGCTCTGTCCCAGCAAAGGCCAGTAAAGGAAAGTAAAGGCTTTGTCCAAAACTTTCACTTGTGTTTGACACTTAGAGAATGACTTGCAAGCCTCAGGCCAAATCTCTTCCCTTTCTTGATAAACCCAAAACAGTACCATATACCTTTCTGATAGAGATACCCTTGGGGCATCCGTTTCTAACAACTGAAATCTGTTCATCTCTCTTTATGCCTCTACTAGTAAAACTTTTGTTACCCACCAGAAGGCAGGAGTTTCCATTTTAGACTCTTTTCTATTGCAACAGAGGAAGAAAGCTGTCTTTTCTCACCTGATTTCTGGTGATCATATTCTGTGACCCTGATACGTGATAAACTCACTCACTCACTCACTTTCCATGTCTATTCATCCATCTATCTAATCTTTGCATCAGACTCCTAGACTGTATCTCATATATAGTAAGGGCAGAAGTGTTCTTTATTCAGGTTTCCATGGTGCAATCAAACTGCCTTAAGACACAAATCTCTTGTAGAAACTTTTTTATCACTTTTCATTGTTGTAAGAATACTTAACATTAATCTATCCTCTTAATAAATGTTTAAGTATATGATACAGTATTTGTAATCCATAACTACGGTGTTGTAGACACGTCTCCAGAATTTATTCATCTTGAATAACTGAAATCCTATACCCAATGAATAACATCTCCTCATTTCTCTTGTCCCCAGCCTCTGGGAACCAGCATTCTATTCTTTGCTTCAGTGAGTTTTAGTATTGGAGTTACTTCATATGAGTGGACTAATTTAGTATCCGTCCTTCTGTAGTTGGCTTATTTCATATAATGTCCTCAGTGTTCTTTCATAACCTCTTTTCTGAAGGGCTATTCACTCAAACTTTCCAGAGTTTTCTGAAAGTATCTATGATAATTGGGATGGGGTTGTTTTTTGTTTGTTTGTTTGTTTGTTTGTTTTTACTTCAGCTTGACGGATAACTGCAGTCTGTTCTATGAAAATCGAGTGGGCCACCATGACAGCAGTCTCTGGCATTCAATGAACAATCTACAAAATATCATCTGATTTTTTGTCATAATACAGCATGGCAGTGGGCGGCATCTCCCAGGGTATTGGAAAAGTCACTCCAACCCTGGATTGAGTTTCCTTCTCTTATTCTATTTTTTATTATTGTTTACATAGTGGTAAAGTACAGTGTGTGGGCCTTATAGTTCAACTTGCCCCAAGTTGTCTATGTCAATATGTTCCCTCAATTCTGTAACACATATCAGGCACAGAATCTGGTCAGTGCTCGTGTGTGTGTGTGTGTGTGTGTGTGTGTGTGTGCGCGCGCGTGTGCGCATGTGCTTTACTATGGAATATTGTGCACTTTGTAGGATTTGCATAGTAATCATTATTTTGGTTGTCCATTACCATGCAGTTTACTTTAAGACCATTGTTTAGTTTCATAGTCGCTTATGATGTATAGTAAGAAATGAAAATCTGCTATCAGGAAAATATAGTGTTATGGATGGAAAAAAAGCTAAGGCATTGCTACTTGTTTGCCATTATAAATAATCTAAACTATATTAGCATGAGGGCCTGGTGGCTCTCCAATATTAAATATGCTCTGTAAAGTTCAGGTTGTGTGTGACACCCTTGAAAGAGGCAGAAATACAGAGAAGGGGAAGAAGTATGCCTTGGGCCCTACTTATTCAGTCTCAATTCGCATCCCCACCTCCACCCCCGCTATGGGGAGGGAAATAGGACTATGTGGATGACAAAGCTGGTTAGGCTGTGCCTGGGTATTCATCTTGATTATGATGACCTTGTGTTTAAAAGATCACCAGTGATCTCAGACTGGAGGTAAGGGGTTAAGTGCTATAGAACATTAGAAAATGAAAAGGAAAAAATCTGGGGTTTAGACTTCTCAGTAAAAAATATTCTTCAATATTCACTTTAGAAAAAGGCTATTTTGTGCAATGTATCTTATCTTAAAATAGAAATAGTAATGTGATTTCAAGGCATAGCCTCATTGTTAGTCCATTTCTTCTCTTCATTGTATGTAAAGGCAGTAGTTCCCGGGGTTTTTGATATAAGGATCTTGCACTCTTAGCCAGGATCGAGAAACTTTCTAATGAGTAATTTCAAATTCAGCAGTGCTTTCAAGTTAAATTAAAACTTCATTAATCACATATTGACTACATTCATTTGAGGACCGGTGATAACAATATGTCTGAGATATTATTCATTGAGACTATAGACCGGGGTGGCTGGGGGAGTGCATTTACGGGCCCCTCAATACAGTGCTACAGTTCTCAGGGTCTGCACTTCCGGCTCAGAAGGTGCTGTTTTTAGGAGATGAGGAATGTAGCTACCTCTTTTACTAGTCTAATAAAATTCCCATTGGCTTTAAAGTTCAACAGTTTATCAACACATTTTGCAGATAAAACTCATTCAGCATTATTAGATTTGTTTTTAGGATTTCCAGGGTGAAAACTGAAAAGAAAACATAGAATGTATATTTAAAACCAATGGTGAATCTCACAAACCAGGCATGGTGATAAGCTCAGGGTATTCTCAGGAAATCTTTTCAACTGCTGTGTAGCTAAAGAAGCTAGTGTGAGAAAATGTCTCGAAAGAGGAAAACAGCCAAGGTCTCACACTTGAACATCAGGGCTGGAACTGAGAGTTGCCCGCCTCACAAGTATGGATCGCTGTTACCCCCAGTTTCCAGAAAAACCTGACTCCAAATGCTGCCCTCTTGAGCAACGCATTGGACAAGTGATGAGCATAATAATTTTCTCACAAATACCAATTTAAAAGCATTTGGGGATTTTTTTAATCCCCCATTCACATAAAGAATTGCAACCATGTAAACTACATAGGCTCTGCTCTTGGTTTAAACATGGAAGTTGGTTTGGGGAGATACTTTCTTAGTTGTTTTTTGAAATTATGAAAAGAGACCACATACCTGAGGCCTCACAATGGATTGCTTATGTAGTACTTTTTCTATATAAAGTAATTGCCATAAGATAATATAGGTATCTTCGAATTCTGTTCTTGGTTTCCCTTTTTAGGGTTCATAAATATTAGCATTATCTTCCTCTTTGGAAAGATACTCTCAGAGCATGATGATGTGCCTGAAAAAGCTAAACAGGCAAAACCCGTGCACTATTCACATTACCAGAGTGGGATTCTGAATCTTCTCAGCTTGAGCACCAGCCTAGTCATTCATTATCCATGAATGGCTGAGAATCCTCAAATTTTATTTATTTTTATGTGGAAATAGGGATTCTACTAACCTTGTGTAACTTGACTGGTGGTGAAGATGGAGACCTGAGACATAAAATGGTTTATACAAGCTATAAAATTCTGTGCAAACTTATGTGGTATCGCTGATAACCTGGGGCCAGTGATGGGCACATTGTAAAGTATGTGGGTACAGTTGCGTTAGGACTGAACTTTAGCACTGCATGTGTTACATTGTGCACAGACAGGTATAAATGCATGATTAACAAAAATGGAAACAGAAGTTTATGTACCCAAATGTCATATTTTTCAGTCATTCAGATATTCCTAATGGAAAAATGCATAAGTTAGTTGCAGACAGAAGAATAAAAGGGGATAGAAGTTAAGTTGAGGGAGGGTATAGCATGGAGGACCCTTCTGAAGGGAAAGAGTAAAAACTGGAGGAGGAAAGAGAGGGAAACATAGACAAGTAGAGAGGGCTGGGGGCGGGGAGTTCTTTGGATTAAGAGATGAGGGTCTTAGCCCTGAGAGAAATTTGTTCATTTTTTATTTATTTTTTTAAATTTTACATCCAGGTTAGTTATCATATAGTGCAACAATGATTTCAGGAGTAGATGCCTTAATGCCCCTTACCCATTTAACACATCTCCCCTCCCACAACCCTTCCAGTAACCCTCTGTTCTCCATATTTAAGAGTCTCTTAGGTTTTTGTCCCCCTCCCTTTTTTAATATTATTTTTGCTTCCTTTCCCTTATGTTCATCAGTTTTTTTATCTTAAAGTCTTCATATGAATGAAGTCATATGATATTTGTCTTTCTCTGACTAATTTCATTTAGCATAATACCCTCTAGTTCCATCCATGTAGTTGCAAATGGCAAGATTTCATTCTTTTTGATTGCTGAGTAATACTCCATTGTGTGTGTGTGTGGTGTGTGTGTGTGTGTGTGTGTGTGTGTGTGTATGCCACATCTTCTTTATCCATTCATCCATTGATGGACATTTGGGCTCCTTCCATACTTTGCCTATTGTTGATAGTGCTGTTGTAAACATTGGGGTGCATGGGCCCCTCTGAAACAGCACACCTGTATCCCTTGGATAAATACCTAGTAGTACAATTGCTGGATTGTAGGGCAGTTCTATTTTTAATTTTTTTTGAGGAAGCTCCATACTGTTTTCCAGAGTGGCTGCATCAGTTTGCATTCCCACCAGCAGTGCAAAAGAGATCTTCTTTCTCTACATACTCACCAACATCTGTCGTTGCCTGAGTTGTTAATGTTAGCCATTCTGACTGGTGTGAGGCAGTATCTCATTGTGGTTTTGATTTGTATTTCCCTGGTGAAGAGTGGCGTTGAATATCACTTCAATGTGTCTCTTGGCCATCTGGATGTCTTCTTTAAAGTAGTGTCTGTTCATGTCTTTAGCCCAGGTAATTTATACATTTTATGTTAAAAGCTTATAACATTTGGGGGAAAAGGGAACCCATAGTGCTTTATTGATCTCAACACTCTGAGAAAACCACTTCCTCTCACATTTCAATGGAAGAGAACTGACCGTGATTTGCAAGAATTTCTGCTCCTAGATGAGTTTTTGAGCCGATTATCAAGTTCTACTGATTAATCTCAGGACCCAGCATGGAAGTCTCCAGCCTGAAGATTTCTACCTGGGTGTGGACTGGCAACTTCACTGGAGCAAAGGGTTTATTACCACAGAAAATTGGAAGTCATAAATTTTCCCTTCGTTGTTTTTGTTTTGATTGTGGTTATTGTTTATTTGCTTTATTTGAGCCCTTGCGCCCCAGGACCCTGCTATGTAACAATGACATCCACTGAGTGCCAGTGAGATCCTCCTTCCACGTTTATGCCAGGGAAGTCAGGTCATAGTCAGAGGCTGGTATCACAAAGCAATACTTAATTAAATTGACCAGTTACAATGAGTGGAGTCTTATTTAATAAATACTAAAAGATCAACTCAATGAATGAGTTTATGATATGACTCTGGAACTAGAAAATTATAAAAACACAATTCCCCATTGAAGAAGTAATAAATAAGACCCGTTACTAGGAGAATCATATGTTGCCTCACTCAGAAGATTTAGATTTTTCAGTGGCATTTTTAGCATCTATGGCCTTATTAAACCTTATTATTTTCTTCCTAATTTGTGCCATTTAGGAATGATTTTCATTTAACTTTCCCATGGCTCATTTCTCTCATTTAGAACATTTCCATATGATCCCCTGATAAAGTCCATGCTTTAACACATTTCCATTATAAAACTGTAATAAGCACCAACTAAATAGCAATATGAAATAGCCAGAACATAAAAGACTGACAGGAGAAGAAATTGGCCAGCTGGGTAGTTAATTTTTATTCTTGAATGCCTGCTGCACTTTTTGCCTCTTGTGGTTGTTTTTATTCCTCTCAGTAAGATTCCTTGCCTGATACATAAGGACTCTGAGGAGACAACTCTCACAATCTTCTTTTGTGTTTACTTTATTTGAGAGAGACAGAGAGACAGACAGAGAGAGCATGAATAAGGGAGGGGCAGAGAGTGAGAGGGAGACACAGACTTTGAAGCAGGATCCAGGCTCTGAGCTGTCAGCACACAGCCTGATGTGGGGCTTAAACTCAGGACTGGCAAGATCATGACATGACCCTAAGTCAGAGGCTTAACCAACTGAGCCACCCAGGTGCCCCTATTATCACAATTCTTAAGGGACATGGTTTCCCCCCAACACTGTAACAAAATCATCAGGCAGTACTTTTTAATGACACAGTGATTGTTGTTCTTCACCCCAGCCCCATAATGGAAAGGAAAGGTTTTTATTTTTGCTCCTTCCTGTTGCCCTTTGGGCTTTGCAAATACCCCTAACATGCTCCATTTAATGGGCCTATGTTCTCTAGAAAATTAGTAAGGGCCATTTAGCAACTGGAGCCCCTTCAAAAATTTATTTCAATTCAACAAATACTTGTGGAACACCACTCCCTCCTCCATGTCTTGTGCAATACAGACATCACGGAAACTTGGTTCCTGCCTGCCTAAGACTCAAAAGTTGTCCTCTGTAAGTAGCCACCTGAACAAATGCTAATTATCCGGGTCGAACTCGAGTTATGACCAGAAGCCTCCTTAGGTGTGAAAAGTACAAATTGTGTTTCTCTGAGCTTATTCTCTCTATATCATTTGGAGTAAAAGTAGACTTATTAAAGTAAAAAGCAGACATTAAGACCAAGGTGAGAAAGAAATCTAAGGAGGTGTGAAATATAGGAAACACTTAGAGAAAGAGTCAGATGATGACCTTGTTGAATGTGTGTCTGCTCCCCCAGCAACACACAAAGACGTCCTAACCCCCAGCACTGGCCCTGCTCTGTACATGTGCGTCCTGACCTTAAAATCTGGCTACAGGTCTACTGAGAACTGAGATGGCCAGTGCGTACCAAAGATATGCCAAGTAGGGGTCATGGGAAAAGCGTTATGGAAGCGGTGAGGTTTACTCAGACTTTGAAGGAAGGGTAGGGATTTATCAGCTAGAAGTAACAGTATGAGCAATATTAAAATAGCATACACATCCGAGGAAAAGAAACACAAGCAAATCCATGTGACTGGAGAATCTTTTATAAGAGGTACTGTTATTACCACTAGTCAGGAGGATGGGTCAACATCTTCCTACCTAAATGTGCTCCGTATCTGCCAACAACTTTTCACTGAGGTGAGCTCCTCTGCTACAGATGTAAACTGCAGAGCCTAAAGGGTAAAAACAATAAGCTAATATATGACCGGACATTAAAATGTATATATCAGAAGAATATGTAACTAAACAGGTTTTTTCCTTTATTGTTTTCTATATGTCTTTGGGGTTTCCATAAGGAAGAGGGTGGTCTAAGCTCTGCTTAGTACAGATAGCTTTAGAAAAATAGGTCCCTCTCAGGATATTCCACTCATTTGCTCTCACATTCATACAGGAGGTATGGGAAAACACTTTTTTAAATTATTATTTTCATCTACTGCATTTGTACCAAGTTGCTTTGGCAGACTTTCATGCATCTCTTATGAAAGCCAAAGAGCTTTACGTACATGGTCTGATACCTATTGGAAAGTTTCTAGAACAAGCCCACAAATTCAGTGCAATCTTCGTTTCTTGGTGTAGCTGAGTCTGCTAAACCCTCAGCTGTCATCAGCTCACTTTCCAGGTGTCTGTTCGGTTGGGGTCCTGTCTTTTCATTTTTGTGGATTTTTCTCTTACATCTACCATGCTAGGAGTTTTTCAGGCAGACTTTCCTCCCTGACAAGTTATGACCTCCTGATTCTAACGTAGATTCCGTTCCAAACCTTTCATTCCATTCTTGGCAGCTTTCGCAGCATGAAATGGGATTCTTTTATTACTTAATTCCCTACTTTCCTACACCCATTTCCACTTCTATTTCCCCATCTCCTTTCATTTTGCCCTCACATATTTTTCACTTTGTGGTTTTCCTTTTCCTTGTGTGCGCTACGTGAAAGAGCCAAACAGAACCCCACGGTTAAAAATAGTTTCTGACATTATTTGTGATTCCTAAGATGTAGTCTCACAAATAACCTTTTCTCATTTGATTTCCATCTAACATGCTGACGGTGCTCCAATCTTGTTTTCTGATTATCCCATTACATAGTGCTTTCCCTTGCATTTAGTGGAAAGTAACAAGTGCAAGTAACGGTTCTGTTCGGATAGCACTGCCTAGTCAGCCTTTATGATTTTGTGGAATTAGAAAGTCAGTGGGAGAAAAGAACTCAAGCCTAAGTTTTTATTTAAAAGGAAAAGCATTAATTAAGCATTTTGGTAATAGGTTGAATCACTCTTCATCAGTGTGCTGTATTAGAGCCATCTTTGTGATCTAGAGTAATCTATGATGCAATGAAACATTTTCTTACCAAGGGAGAGCACTGTGCTCTATATTGACTAATGCATTTTAAATTCAGTCTTTAATAGGCAGGCAAACTCAATTGATGACCCATTGGGATACGATTGCAGGGGTGGGGGGGATCATCACAAACAAATGCACAGGAAGAAACCTAAGAATTCATTTACTGTAATCATTGTTTTTGCCATAAAAGTGTAAATATTCACAGTCAGTAATCAATCATGCACAGCCTTTAACAGTCTAGCAGTGTTTGTCTTATGTGCTTGTGTATGTGTCTGTGTGTTATAGCTCTGCACTGAAAACATCCTACAAATAGCTGAATTCATATGAAGCCACAATATCCAGGAGGCTAAATGACTGCCTGTTAGCATTGATCATTTGGGAGCATAAAAAGAAATTTCCGGTGCAAATAACACCACTTTTCTTAGGCATTCTAAGGACCTCTTATATTCAAGAATAAATTTGCCTTACATATATTTGTTTCAATTGACATCTTAAAGTACATCTGAGAATACAATACGGCATATAATTGAGAGCTGGACCATCTAATAGATGCTGTGTGAGGCCTTCAAGGAAAATGAAATGGTAATGGAATTCCTATTCTCAGTGGTAGAAAATGACTGTCCTTTGTTCTCTTCTGTGAAGACATACCATCATATCTTAGTTGGTTTTTGCTGGATGATTCTTCTGGCAAGTCAGTAATTTCAGAGAAGCCAAATACATCTTGCTTTGGGGGAGTGTAATTTGGCTGTTTTAGTTGGAGTATAGTTCTTGGGTTATGTTCAGTAGCATTACTAAAAGATAGGCTGTTTTTATATAGCTTGGGTAGTTGCACATAATTTTTTTTTCCCTTTCCTGTTCTTGACAGGTGCATGAGGCAGTCCTGTGTTACAGTGAATGCAATCAGTATTCCTGGGTTGTAGAACACTGGTCTCCATGTAAAATCCACAGTGAGCCAAGATCTCTGCACTGTGGAGGAGGAATGCAGTCTAGGAAAATCAGGTGCGTAGAAATGGAGACATTTGGGAAATGGGCCAGTAGAACTGATACATTTTTATAGAAAATAAAAAACACTGTTGCTTATCCAAGTAG
Organism: Suricata suricatta; assembly: GCF_006229205.1. Taxonomy (NCBI): domain Eukaryota; kingdom Metazoa; phylum Chordata; class Mammalia; order Carnivora; family Herpestidae; genus Suricata; species Suricata suricatta. The sequence continues at coordinate 88,692,257 of NC_043702.1, read as the reverse complement.
ACTCTGATTTTCACACCACATAGTCTGGCTTTTGCTCATCATCCAGTATCTGTGGAATACTGTGCCACAGCACAGTACTGTGCTATGGAATACCAGCATATGTGCCCTAACTGCCATGTGTATAACCGGATTTCCTCCGCACTCTAGTCACAGTCCTTACCGTTACATACAAATGACGTAGGTGGGCAAGCTAATTGTGTTGAGGTGGCTGGCATCCCTTCACTGATTCATAGCCATAACTGTTAACAGTTATGGAGATTTTGAAAACAGGAGATTTTGGCTGTGATACCATATCTCTTCTTTGCTCTATGGGTAGTGTGGTTGATGGACATGATCTTAATTTTGAATGTCATTACATTGAAAAGCTCAATCAAACCCTCCCTATTAGCCCTGGAAACTGAAGTCCTGAAAATATTTCTAAACGGTAGTGATGAATTTTAATATAAAGAGAGCACACCTTTGAAAGAACTTAGTGAATTCTGGGTTATTTACAGAGGGATCTTGTTTCATGTTTTTGTCTTATAAATACAGCAGTGATGAGCAAAAGAAACATGTGTCTGAGCTTGTCAAAATGGGCTATTTTAAAATGATTTTGAAAGAATTTCTTTACCACCTGAGGATACTGGTAATAAATGTTAGAGACTGAATAAATAAAAACTAAAATATTAATGATAAAAAATGGTTAGTATGTGAAATCAAGAAGAAAACAGAGTTTCATCAATTATTCAATTGCATGAGCATACAGTATCATTTTGCAAGATTTAGGAAGCTCCCTGTCAAAGCGACAGACATGCTCAAAGTCTGTAACTCCCTATTGAGTTCACTGTTAGACTGAAGTCATTTGCCAAGGTGGAGTCTACTTATATGTGTTGATTGTTACTAAACATCAGTGACCCTGCTTTATTCAGTATTTCAGTATGCACCCATCATTTCTGGGACTTAGTCCCAATGTTGCAAAACTACTGATAAGCATGTTGGAAGAAACAATTATTAGTGAAACTATAGAGATTCTCCTCATCATCAACCCAAGCAAATAGCTAATAGGCACATTGTCTTTTTGCCACTTTGTTCATTCCCCTTTCCGTTTGGGACTAGTGTGCTCAGGCTGTCACAGACTTTTTTCTCTTCAAAATCTATGTGTCCTGTGTCTTGTACTCATGGTTTTGAGAAATGACTGATCAACCTAGAGTATCAAGGAACAAGCAGATAAGCTGTGGAACCTCCCATTCTCATCCCAGCCAGGCCTCTTAGCATTACTAACGCAAAATCTCATGAGAGAAAGGCTTTAAGAGAATAAATCACTACTGACAGAATTGTGGCAGCCTGATTGAGGAAAAACATACTTAAACAAGAAGACTTTTAATTTCTCAGCTCAGACATACAGAGCTTCATATAATAAAAATAACACAGCTACCACATATCACTCCGATATGGGGGAAACTGCAATCCTCTAAAATCTATGTATTGTAGTCCAAACCTCGAGTACCTCAAAATGTGGCTATATTTGGAGACAGACTCTTTAAAGAGGTAATTAATGTTAAATGAGGTCACTGGGATGGGCCCTAATCTGATCTGAAAGAGATTAGGACACACCTACACAAAGGAAGACCATTTAAGGCCACAGGGAGAAGGCAGCCATCAGCCATCTACACACCAACGAGAGGAGTCTCAGAAGAAACCACCCTGACAGTAACTTAATCTCAGACTAGGAGCCTCTAGAACTGTGAGAAAATAGTTTTCTGCTGTTTAAGGCACCTAGTCTGTGATATTTTGTTGTGACAAATTTTGCCACATGGTTTATGTGTTTAATCACATTAAATATGGGAAGATTTTCCAGGTGTGTTGCATTCTAAACCATTATTGACCTTATTAAGATGTTGTTAGGATGAACAAAATCGCTTATCCATTCTCTTTCTTGAAACCTCTAAGCTGGAGGATATCTTCATGGTTCACATTTGGTTGCGTTCTTCTATTAATTCAAAAAATATTCTGTGTATCAGGGAGTCTAGACACTGAGGATAGAAAAATGAACAGAAGTTTCTATCCTCAAATAACTTAAAGCAGCAGAAAAAAAGATAAACACATAAATATAATGGAATGTCTTTCCTATGAAATGCCAGGAAAAAATAATTGGATTGGAATGATTGGGGATACCATTTTGGAGAGGTTGGTCAGCAAAATATTGAAGCAGAGATCGGAATAAGATGAGAGATCTGAATGAATATAAAGATCTATAGAAATAAATCCCAGGGAGAAAGAGTGTCCAAAGCAGAAAACTCTTTGGCTTGTTATAACAAGATGCATAAAAAGGTGTTCCATATGGCTGGTGTCACTACTCAAATCATACAACCTTCTAAAACAAGGTAAAAGGACTTTTTTTCTAATGCAACTTGAAGAGATGAAATGTTTGAGACAGAGGAAATTGCATCATCTTATTTACGTCTGAAAATACCTTGTTGGATGTAGTGAAGAGAAGGTATTTTGGAGTCTATAAAGCAGGGATGAGGGTTTCAGGGACACTGATGGTTAGACTGGGCTTGGTAATAATGAAGGTGGTGAGCAGGTCATATTTGGACTATTTTTGGAGGGTACAGACCACAGGATTTATTTATAAAGTGATTGTAGAATGTGAAAGAAAGAAAAGCATCAAAGATGATGGCTAGGTTTTAGTACCTGAACAATCACAGGAATGAAGGTGCTATTTGTTGACATGAGGAATATTAGAAGCAAGTTTGAGAGAGAAAAATCAAAAGCTAGCTTTTGAACACATTAAATTGGAGATGATTTTAGCCTTCCAACTGCGACAGTACCATTTGGAGTTGAGAGAGAGACAGTGGTATAAATTTGGACATCAACAGCTTATACATTTGGTACATTTTGATAAGAAAAGACATAAGAAATGGAGCCCTGGGGAACCCCAATATTCATAGATGACAACAAAGAGAAAGCTATACAAGGAGACTGAGAAAGAGTAGCTCGAAAAGAAGGAAAACCATGAAAATGGAAAGATAGGTTTTTTCAAGAAAAAATATACTAATCAGTTTTTTCAAATGGTTCTCAGAAGTATACAAAGGTGAGAATTGATTGTCAAGTTTGGCAATGGGAAGTCTGTTAATGATGCTGATGAAAAGTTTCTCTAGATTAGTAATAAACATATGATTAAAGTAAATTCAGTAGGTGGTTATGGAAGAAGTGGGAGGAAGCATATGGAGATAGCAAATATAGACCAGCTTTAAAGCATTTTTGCGAGGAATTTTGAGTGGAAATGAGGTGACAGTTGAAGGGACATATGGCAAGGAAATTGATGATGCAGACTATATAACTGCAGGGGCATTTTCATTTGGGAAAAATCTTCAATTTCAGTCATCTTAAGTCTTTACTCTTGGGCTTGTCAGAACCCCCAGAAAAGTCTCTTATTAAATCATGCATGAAATGGATAATCCTAGCAGCCAGTGTTTGGGGAACCTAATGAAAGAAGGCTGTTGATGTGGTAGACAGAATGGCGACCCCCCAAAGATGTCACATTTTGATCCCTGAAATCTGTGATTATGTCCACTTACATATCAAAAGGGGCTTTGCAGATGTGATGTTAGGATTGAGAAGAGAAGACATTCCTGGATTGTCTGGGCAGGGACAGTTTATTAACAAGGGTTCTTAAAAATGGGATGGGAAATGGGAGAGAAAGAGGAAAATGTCACTACAAATGTAAGGCACAGAGAGATGCAAATCTGCTGGCTTTGAAGATGGGAAAAGGGGTCATGCCCAAGGAATGTGGGTGGCCCGTAAAACCTGGAAATAGGTACAGCAGTGATCTCTCCTCTAGACCATCCAGAAAGGACTCCAGCTTTGCCAAACCAATGATGTTAGCCTAGTATGATCCATGTTGGATTTCTATACTACAGAATTGTAAGATAATAAATCTGCATTGTTTAAACCTCTGGGTTTGTGGTCATTTTTTTTCAGTGTGTTACCTCATACTTAAACCCTTGTTTTTCAGTATGATACTCCCATCCTTAAGTGACCCATGCATTCTCTAGCCCTAAGATTCTTTTTGTGCCCCCTTCCAGATAATAAACCTTCAGTTACCTGCAAAGAGAGTGGAGAGGTCATCAACTATCCTTGTGGACTGGGGGTAGAAGGGGATCTGAGGGCTCACATACTTCTTAAACACACTATCAGTAATCTTCCAGTTTTTCAGCCTCACCTTCATCCACATTTCCAGAGGTACTTGGTGCCACAATTCCTGAATTGATGTGTTCTGGGGTGTAAATGGAGTTACTATCTTTGATTTTCCTTGAAGTCTTAGTATTCAGCTTTCTTAGTATGTGTGCTAAATCAGTTACCACTAGTTCATCCAGTTTCCATTTGTTGCCTTTGTCCTGTCTCATGTTCTTTGTCCTTGTAGGGTAACACCTCTCTCTCTACCTTGGGTTTTTGGGTTTTCTTTGTGGCTTTTTTTGTGGTTTTTGTAACAAATTCTTTTACTATTGTTTTTGTGCAATATTTGGAGTGAACAAAGGCTAATGCAAACATTGAATTGGATGCCACTGACCAGAAGTCTTTTCTGCTCTTTCTCAGTGAAATAATAAAGCAACATCAGCTGAGAGCATGCAGGCAAGAAGGAAAGCAATTTGCAGCTTTTAAGTTTGTCCGGAGCAAGATGCATGAGCTATTTTGTGGTCCTTCCTTCCACCTTTGACTCTTACCACAAAAGAGATTCATAGATGACTCTATACAATGCCTCCCTATATTAGAAGGCATTACTTACATCTTCTCTCTCCTATTCTATGTTAGACTCCTTAGACAATATATAGTCTTTCATTACTTAGCACCTCATAAAGCTTATTTTGTTCTGTAGAAGGTAATGGACTACTTTGCAATTTTCCTGAATTAAAAGCAAAATTGTGGGGCAGTTGGTTGAATGTCCAATTCTTGATATGGGCTCAGGTTTTGATCCCAGTGTCATGGGATTGAGCCCTACATCCAACTTAAGCATGGAGTTTGCTTAAGATTTTCCCTATTTCTCCTCCTACCCTGTCCCCTGCTCATGTTTGTTCATTCTCTCTCTCTCTCTCTCTCTCTCTCTCTCAAAGAAAAAAAATGCCACTCCCAATGTATAGATAGGATAAGTCATTCTAGTATAGTATGATTTGAGGAGTATCAAAAACGCTCCAGCATATGTGTCTTAAAATGCTTACTCCTTGGCTATGGCATTGTGTCTGAAATTGTCAGATCAGCAAATGGCACAATTTAACTCTTCATTATTGTGATTTTCACCTTCACTTTGATTATTATCACTAGAAGAAAAGTGTCCTAACAGTCAGGATCTTCTCTGTCTGTCTCTGCCTCTTTCTATGTCTCAACAACCAGGTAAGGGCCTGGTACACAGTAAATCCTAAAAAAAGTGACTGAATGAATTATTGTTGAGAAATACTAACTTCATATCCCACACCTAGAAAAAGAGACTTGGACACAGCTAGTCTTTCTTAAACATTTTTGAAAAAAATGAATTCAAACATAAAAGTCAAACTGGGATTTAATACAAATACAGAGAAATGCCCACTCATAGGGGTATAGTTGAATGGATGCTCACAACTGGGAAACAGTTGTGTAGCCATCACGGAGGCTGAGAAATGAAGTGTTACCAGGACTACTTTAAGCCCTATCAGTAAGTAACCATTCCCCCAAACCACTATTCTGACGTGTAATACCATAGATGAATATTGTCTACTTCTTAACTTTATATGAATGGAATCATATAGAGCACACTCTTTTGTGTCCATTTTCTTTTGTTCAGCATTGGATTTGTGAGCTTCATCCACACTCTATCATATAACAATAGTTCATGCATTCCTACCACCTTATAGTATTTAAATGAATTCCTTACCACGATACATTTATCTATTGACCTTGTTGAATATTTGGACTGTTTCTAGGTTGGATGATTATGAATAGTGCTAATATGCCTATACTCTGTCAGAGTTTTTTCTTTTTTGGTACACATTCATACACATTTCTTTTGTGATGTAAATAGGCGTGGAGTTATTGGGTTACATGATATGTATGTGTTTTGCTTTAGTAGATACTGCCAGCGACTTTTTCAAAGAATTTATGCTCTAACTGACAGAGTAAGAAGAGTTACAGTTGTGGCATATTTTTGCCAACCCTTGATATTTTCCATATTTTTTACTGAAGCCATTCTGGTGGGTATGTAGTGGTGTAATACTTTGGTTTTGATTTGATTGAATCAACAGCATCATTATTTTATCTTGTCTTTCCCAGCATTTATCTCATGCCTGTCATAGATTAGACCAAACATCTGTATACCATGTGCTCAGATGCTTCACGTAAATGCTTACCTGTTTCCCTTTGGCTTGTGACACCAAATTCCTTACTGAAATGCAGAGAATACCTGAAAGAAAAACACGTTCTATTATGTTTCACATCACTTGGCCATGACCTTAAATGTGTTGGACAAAGATTAAGGAAGTTTGGATGATGTGAGGTGCAAGTGTAGGAGAGGTCTAAGAGAGTCACAGGAGCTATGAAGTCTCTAACCATTATAAAAGTGATGATGAATCCATTCAGAGAAGGAAAGCCTTCCAAATTTGTTATAGTAAAAAGAAAATTTACTCACTGCTGGACCTGAGTAAAAATAGTGTAGGTCTCTTGAGACAGAGAATTCAAGAATGACCGTGGACTCCAGTCTTTGCATTGTTCTCTCCTGCTCTGCTGAATAAAGGGCTATCACTCAATAAAGGTCACTTGACTGAAGAAGGACTATCTTTCCCTTGATTTCTCTGCTAGTTTCATTGTATGTTTAACTGTCATTGACGGGTAAGTAATCATGTACATCATAACTATTTGAAATTTACTCTCTATTGTTTTATCTTTTGATCTGGCTTTACAGATGTGTGAGTACCACAGATAGTGAAGGGGGAGCTGTGGATAACAGACTGTGCAACCAGGATGAAATTCCCCCACAAACCCAGGCCTGCTCACTCTGGTGTCCCAGCGAATGTGTCATGTCCGAGTGGGGACCTTGGAGCAAATGCCCACAGGTAATTTATCTTCCCTTCTCCATACCCTAATCCTCCAGTGCTTCACTGTTGGCCACTGTATATTCCCAGCACTTGCTCTCTGAAACACTCTTCTAGTAACATGAGAACACAATTTTGTCTAAGAAGGAAGAAGAAAAATTCAGCAAGTGAAACTGAACAATTTAAAATGCCACTGCTTCTCTGAAAGGCCTTTATCATGGGAACAGAACAAGGAAAATAAGCCTATAATGATCCCACTAGGAGTCGAATGCACACCCATTGTTAAAGAGGTCTTCTTTAGTATCAAAACGATTCTCATTATAATCTCTTGGTTCTGTTCCATTTTTATCCTGGAAGAATCAATTATATCTTAGTAGCTCAACTCTACTGTATAATTTAGCTTCTGTTAGTGATGATCTGTTTTTGCCTTTTGCTGTTTTCCCAAAGATAAGTTGTTCTTTTGTCATGTTCTTCTTCCAAAGCTGACAAAAACCATTTTTAAAGTCTAAAGCATTTCCTTATTTTTTTTCCTTTTTTTAAAAGAATGGAAACATAACATGAGTACGGAAAAATAAATATTCCTCAAATAGAATGGTTCCCACTTAATATTCTCAGAAGCTAAACTCTGATATTTTAGACTTGTATTTTGACTTATAGAGCTAAAAATGAGAATAAGTAATATGTTATATGGCTCCAAACATTAGGAAAAGGAGACTTAGTTAGAGCATTTTGAATTCAGCAGTGATACTGACAATTTATAGGAAGAGTGTGTAAAATCTGTGTATGCAAATGGAAAATAGTTTTGAAATCAGTTAATATTTTACATTTACAGTTTTGTATTAATTCACTAAATATTGCAGTCTTATCTTTGACATTTCTATAATTCAATTCCTAAAAGAGATTTCCCTTTGTTATTATTTTTTCTTTGCTGTATCTTGTTTTGGGGAGTAGGACAATACAATGTTAGGATGAAGAGATATTAAGGGTAATTTAGAGGAATGGAATGTTGGTCCTACTAAGTCACTTATTTTGTGTAACTTAAGTATAATGAAAGTTAACATTTATTGAGCACGCACTGTGTGCAAGGCACATGTAAAATTATTCTCTTTAGACTCTATACCAATCCTAAGTACCTATTATAATCCATCCCATTGTACAGATGGACAAACTGATTCTCAGGGAGGCTAAGTAGCTTGCACAAAGTTTTACATTGAAAAAGTGATGGAACAGGGAATAAACTTGATGCTGTCTGCTGAAGCCAAAGCCTTATGATTATTCTGTGACTATAGGTAGTTATAGGTACATATATTCACACTTTAGAAAATGTGGCAGCATACATTCTTTATTAGTCAACTTGCAGAAGAATTAGCAACCTGGATAAGTTAAGTTAAATGTAGAGGTCATGACCTTCCTCACTTCTCTTTTTTCTAATTTGCTCACAGTAAACTCCATTAAGCGGTAACCACTTTACAATGAAAATGTTGCCCCCTTAAGTCAAGGGTTTTGGCCACGGAGCTGAAGTGTCTGTTTTAGGAGCATTTTGTACAGTGTTGTGATGGTCTGGCATCCTGTGTTTATTTCTTTGAGTTTCTAAGAGGCAATTTTCTTTAAGGTTGCTTTTCCAAACATAATCACACTATTTTTTGGAGCATTTAGAAATTGGAGCTAGAGAAAACATTTCAGCCACCTTTCATATGTCTGGAAGATGACATTGGCAGTTACTTGCTTGTCAGCATGAAGTCAGAGGGCTGGTCTGTCAACTGCTTGTGTACCTGCTCAGAAAAATAATACTAAAGGCAGTAATAATAATAATAGCTATAAGAACATAATAGCTTTCATTGAGTACATCTTATGTAACAAGCACTGCGCTGGAATTTCATAAAACTATGCTAAGATGATAGACATTTGTCCACAGCCACTCAGTCTGTTCGACCACAATGACCTGGTTCTTTCTAGATGCCACACTGCTCTCAAGTGTAAATAAAGACTTTAAAATGGAAAAAAAAAAGGTAATCAGAGTCCAAACCTGACTATTTTCCCCATCTCTTAAATGTGTTGCATAATTTTAATAAATTGCAACATGTTAGCATAATGCCCCAACATCATAGGTGCTTAAGCAGTACTTGGTAATGATCGTGATCGTGATTGTAGCAAAATTAGCAAACTGGATCTTTGTACTTGATGTTTAATTAGCACTTCAATATGCATTTTCTGAGAAAAATAGAACAATTATTGTGTAATTGTTCTCTATAGCTCGTACTGATTCATGGATCTAACTACTGACCGTATTTTACCAAACTCTCCTTTGATAGTCAGCAGTGTGACATACGTTAATAGGACCCGTTCACTATGTTTTTCTTTCATCATTTCCTTCCAAGGTCAGTTCCTTAGAGTCAAACATATAACCAAAAAGACAAATAAGGAAAAGTCCTCCCCCCAACAAACAAAAAACCTCAGGATATTTCTGAGACAAAAATATGTCTGTCTTTATTTTGATACAGTACTCTAAAATTTACATTTTGATTTAGCTATAAAAACTAGATTTAATGTAAAAGAAGCTTAATATGTTTTAAACATAGTAAATAGATTTGCCAGCTAATTAAAAGAAACTTAGCCAAATCAGTTAATCAAGTAAAACTATGTCTTGATTTCCCAGTATGTGTCCTACACTCAGGCCAAGCGTATGTGGCAGACCATCACTGCTACCAAAGAACTCAGAGTCCTAGTATCTTTATAAGTGCATACTGTGTATGTATAACAAAGGATTCAATAGCTGAGTAGCAGTGTTTATTAGTTCACACAGTGTTTACTAATAAAGTGGTAGGCAGTACATAAAATGATTAAGTATACTTCCTAAACTCTGGGTCAATGACTTTTACCCTCGCACATATAAGAAGCCTCTAGAAAGTGCATTTACACACAGTGTCTCTGCCCTGTCCCATAGATTCTGATTCAGTACATCTGGGTAGGACTCAATGAGTTTGAATTTATAAAATTTCCAAGTGATGCTGATTCTGCTATTCTGGGAACACATTCTGAGTCCCAAGACCGTAGGCCATTACATTCAAGTCATGTTTTTTCTCAGCCTCACTATAATCACAACTATTTGTTGAATATTGAGTGAGCATCTAGCATTAATTGGATACCTAGCTTATATTTACAGATGCTTTTCATATGCCAGACAATGTGCTTAACACTTTGTATTCATGATCCCGCTTAACCTGCAGAATGCCACTATGAAATATACTATTATCCTCCCAATATATAAATGAGTAAACTGAATCTCAGGTTGGTAACCTGCTGCCTTTAAAGAGCTAGCAAAAGGCACAGAGACTACTTAAGTCTATGTAATCTGTACACAATCCCTAACTACTGCAAAAGAAAAGAATTCATGCTTCCTGTCCTAGAGAATATGCTAATCTTTAAGATCGATTGTCTCTTTTTGTGGTTTACTTTGGTTATTGGATTTGTGAATAAATTGAATAATCTACCTCATTTGACTAGTTTGCCACGGAGGGAAAGAAAAGTATTCACAAAAGAGGCTATGATCTAAGGCACAGGCACATTTTCTGGTTGTGTAGCTGTGGTCAACTTACTAAACTTCTGAGTTACAAATTCCTGCTTGGGAAAATAAGGACAGTGGCCTCTGCTTTCCAGATTGTTTAAAGATTAGAGATAATGTGGATAAAGGGAACAACACAAAGTATTACTTAATACAGGTTTGTTTAAAAAAAAAGAAAAGAAAATTAAGAAGCAAATCAAAGCTCGCCCTTGCGTCATTTATACTGTGGTGGGGAAACATAAGACAGGTTGGTATATATTTTTTTAGTAATACAGGAAATATCCCTTTTCACACAAAACTGGTTATTATGTGATCTAACAGAAATAAAATGTCACCTCCTCTGCTGAAAAAATGACTTATGCTTAATTTGATAGCAGTCCCTAAAAACAAGATTTCAGAATGAGAACTCTGAATGAATGGGTCACTGACCTTAAAGTAACTGCCAGTTGTAATGCCTATCAAAGAGCGAGTAAGACAAAGGCATTAAAAATTGTATTGGAACCATTTTAACTGTATTGGAAAGAACTGGAGATTATAATGGATCCAGCAAAACAAACACAATTCAAGGCAAAATTTGAAGAAAATGGAAAACCACCTGTTTCACTTATTTTTATGTTCTTGTTTTTCATACAACATACCCACACACCTCACTTATTTTTTTTACTTCAGTATGCTCACTTCTCTAGAATGCTTTAATGTGAAAGGAAGCTTATAGGATTGTACATTTAAAATCCTTTGCAATAGTGTTCACTCTTTAAAGGTATATGCAGGAGTGTATAAGTACACAAAGATAAAACATATATATAATAGTTTCTTGTTTATTACTAAGAATTTCTCTTGTACCTACCTAATCCTAGTTGTTTCCCATTTTATCCTTAGTCTTCATAAATTTTGCTGATGAGTATTATTCACAGAACCATATATTCTTCAAGAGAGGTTTATAAATTTCTAAATTGAGAAACTGTTCAGCCCTTGACATAACTGAAAGAATATATGGTTCTTGTCACGTATGCTGCCAATCCCTACAGAAATCTTCCGTTAAGTAATACAGATTTTCTATTTTTATAACTCTCCTTGGAGGCTCACTGAAGGAATTTCTGAAACAATAATGTTGATAGAAGGTAGCAAAGAGGGTCCTGGAAGTGAATTTCCAAAGTGATGTATACTTTACAGAAATAAGCCTTTGCAACCCCTCTCTGGAAAGATGACTTACGTTTAGCAAACCTACTTGAACTTTAATTGATTTACCTGCAGCTGAATGCATCAAAAGCTGGCCAGAACTCCAGTGGGGCATACGCTTACACTGCGGGCGCTGGAGACTCATTTACTGTATTGTTGTCCATTGTCTGTGGCCCACATACGACGTCATGATCCAGCAGTGACTCACATCTTTGCCTTGTCACCAGGGCTTCTGAAGAAGCATCACAAAACAAGACGTTGCAAAGAAACCAGGGTTTAAGTGCACTTGAATCTGGATTCTTTCTTGTCTTAATATTACGCTTTCAAAAGACATCTGATTTCTATCCTTGACTCTTTCTTTGTGTGCAGAATACCCTGGCGAAATCTAGTACAGGTATATACTGAAAGAGAGAGACAACCATTACTCTCCTAGGTAAAGAAACTTCTTTAAGAGAGAGAGAAATGTAGACCAACTTTCTAAGAGCTCCAGAAGTAAACATTTGAGGATTAAGAAAAACCCTATTTTTTACATGGTGCTCCAGTGTTATTTTTGGTAAAGGCTGTCAACAATGACATTTTATTACTGATGACTCAGCATTTTCAGTACCTTAGCACTGAAACAGCACTCTAAAAGTTATGTTTTCAGGGAAACAATTTACCCCAATGTATACTACTAGTATTCACCTCCAAGCACTTTATCAACCTCTCTTCGGTCCATAACATGTAGATGACAACCTGTATTTGTCTGTGGAGGGCATTTCTAATGGCCATGACCCTTAAGTTGCCTGGTGCTTTTCTTTGACTCACAACTAAGAAAGCCAATTGAGGAAAATGATGAGAATTTTTTTTTTTTATGCTGGACTGCAAACTGTTTTTGTTAAGTTGATACTGTCTCTTTATCAGAAGCCAATATTTCATCACTCAGAGACTTGTGGAGTATTTTACCCCAGTGACAGTGAGATTTAATATAACCTAGAACCAATGTTATTTCCAGAATTATACTAGGCCTTGCCAAAAAAAGGGTCTTATTTCATGCAATGTACTAGCAAATGATAATCCTATAAAGGCAGACTCTGGGTTCATCCACTTTAATTTGTTTTTCTTACGCAGTGTGATTTCTTTGAATCTAACTATCATCAATTTGGAATACAAAATAAGTATACTATTGCACTTAGTATCTCTGTCTGCCTCCCCTCATCTTTACCTTTATTTTTAGATATGATTTAATGAGAATAAAATAGGGGAAAAGGCTGGAGGTCTCATTGTTTATTACATAGGTAGCCCTTCATTCCATCCCTTTATTTTCCAAATGGTAACTGTCTGCTCCATTACGCATAGTGCCCCTAGTGCAGAGAATTCCGTTTTACCTTTTTTTTTTTTTTTTTAAATATTAAAGGTCTAGTTTTTAGAGTTGAGAAAGGCAAGCATCTGACTATGCTAAGTGGGCAGAGACTACATGGGTGGGTTAATTACTTCAAAAACAGACTTTCAATGAACCCTAGTTTTGAGTCCTGATTTCACCTCCTTTTTCAGATCTGTCTGTTGGTCAAATTTCTAGTCTGTTGAGGTTCTACAGAACAAGTTGAGTTCCACTTTATCCAGTGTTGGTTTGGGATTCGGGACTCTCAGGTCAGCTAAGGCAGATTAGATCCGTCTTCCAGTTTCTTAAACTTTTGTCTTTGTACCTTTACATTAATATCATCACCGTAATCATTTGTGTGCCTTTAGAAACAAATTTTGTTGTTTTCATTTTAATACCCTTAACATCATTTTAGTAGTATTTCCAGAAGTTTCTTATACTGTTGTGTCTTTAGCCCAAATCTCTATCAGTTGAATCTTAACACAATTTATGCCACAGAAAAGTATTTCGTTTCTATGAACTGAGTTATTTCTTGCTTAAAAACTGAATATACTTATTTTAAAAATATTTCTAATGTTTTTGTTGCTTAAAAATATATAAGGGTATCTAATTCATCTGGTATTTAGTTTTGTATATGGTATGAGACAGGCTTCTCTCTTAAATTCTAAATGAATATTTCTACATGACTTGTTTCTGTATTTTACATACTAGGTATTTTTTTAACTTGTTCATGAGAGGGTTTTTTTTTTTTTTCATTTTTTGTCCTATCCAATTAAAATTTACATCACTGTTAATGTTTTTTTTTTCTCATGTGCATCTCTGCTGGTTATGCATTTCTGCTGGTTAGTTCTAAGGTCTAATTAAACATGAATGTTATGTGCATCTTGCATCTATGTTTTTTTAATTTTCTTATTCTGTTACCATTTTTATTAGTTTACATTCTTAGATTTTCCTTATCATATAATCATACAACCTATATGCAGCCACAAGATCTGCAAATAATTTTATCTCTCTTTTTTGATATTTATATTATTTTCTTAGACCTTTTATTATCAAGAACTTTCTAAGTAATGCTAAAAATCAAATAGAAATCCTTTTAGTTTTTTCTCAGTTTTAATCATAACATGTTTGAGCCATTTTTTCTTACATTTAAAAATTTCCTCTAAATTTTTTTAACCTATTTGTAACTATATATATACAAAATATGTCTACAGAAATGACTTGTTTCATCAAATATTTTTTGGTATCACTGATATAATTTTTAGAGTTTGTCCTTTATAAGTATTATGGTTCTAAAATAGAGCTGACGACTTTGAAATGTGCATATATTTTAAACTCTGTGTGATTATAGTTTATCATTATTTTAATTGGTTCAGGAAGTTTCTCTCATTCCTCCCATCTTAAAATATTGTATTTAATATTTTACTTATTTGGAAAAATACATGTGAAAGGTTTCCAGATTTTTCTTTGTATGAACCACTTTAAAAAAAAAAAAACAGGAATTCTTTAAAATTTTAAGCACATCTGGAGGAAGAATATTATCCAATAGTATGTTTTTTAAAATCCTTCCAATTTCTTACACAGTTATATTCTGTTGAAATCCTCTACTTCTTGAGCCACTTTTAGTCTTTGACACAATACATGAAAGTGTGGGGTTCCATGGTATAATGGTTAGCACTCTGGACTCTGACATAATACATGAAAATAGCCTAGTTTGCTGGATTTCAAAAATTCAATTTAAATTACACATAATTTTCTCTCTGAGTTCATTTAATCTCCTATCTGTGATTATCTCCCTTTCTTTTTCTCGCATACTATGTATTTATCTCATACAGTATAAACATGTCTGTGTGTATGTGTATTTCTGGCATCGTGACATTTCAATTCTCTTCCATATATTGGTCTTTAAGTCTTATGTTGTCTGTTTTAGTTCATATAGCTTAAATATATATTAGTATGTATTTTCAATGTTTGAGCAGATACATTCCTGTCATTTATTTTTCTTTTCAATATCTTTGCCTACTTACATATCTTATTATTCCTAATAAAACCTCTGACATTTTTGTTAAACTTTGAAGGAAAAGAAGCTTGGATGTTTATTACATTTCTACTTAATGTGAATTTTAAAAGATTTTTACCTCAATCTATCCAGTTAAAAATAAAAATATGGTATATCTCTCTTTTTTATTGAAATATAGTTGCCATACAATATTATTACTTTCAGATATGCAACATAGCTATATTACATTTACATACAATATGAAAAGCTCACCATGATAGGTCAAGTTACTATCTGTCACCATATATTGGTGACATGTAACATAATTACAATATTATTGACTATATTCCCTCTGCTATACTTTACATTTTGCATACTGTGCTTCTTAATCCCCTTCACCTCTTTCACTCATTCTTTCACCCCACCTCGCCTCTGAAAACCACTAGTTTGTTTTCTGTATTTATGAGTCTTTCAGTTTTGCTACTTTTGGTTTTTAGATTCCATGTATAAGTGAAAGCATATGATATTTGTCTTCTCTGACTTGTTTTACTTAGCATAGACCCATTAGGTCTATCCATATTGTCACAAATGGCAATATTCCTTTTTATGGCTGAGTGATATTGAATCATATACATATGTGTATACCATATATGTATGCATATACCATATATATGTATGGTATGTATGTGTGTGCATATACATATATGTGTGTATACATGTATATGTATGTGTGTATATACACACACATATATGTGTGTAAAAATATATATACCATATATTTTTATCAATTTATCTATTAATGAATACTTATATTGCTTCTCTAAGTGACTCCAGCACTTTTCCAATGCTGCCTCTGTGCTGAGTCTCAGAGGAGTGAGTTTATGCACGGGCCGTTTAAGAGCAGAGTGTCTATATACCTCTGGCACTTCCAGAGTGAAGCCCTCCTGATTTCCAAAGCCAGATGTTAGGGTAGCTAGTTTTTATAATACAGATTCCCAGGGTGGGGCAGGTTGTGAGGGGTGCCTGATGTGGACATCTATGCCTGTGATACCACTCATTCTCGTGGGTCACAGTGCTAGGGTTATGGGTATCATCTGCCCCTCCTCCTCTCTACATGTGACTTTCCTCTATATTGTTAGCAATAAGAGCTGTTGGGCTAGTGTTGAAGTCACACTCGGAGTTGCTCCATATATATATAGTTGGACCCTTGGTATGTCTGTGGGGGGAAGGTGAGCTGACAATCCTCCTACTCCACCATCTTGACTGGGCTCTCTCTCTCTCTCTTCCATGTATCTATATCTATATCTCTCCCGTATAGACATATGGGGGAGAGACAGCAAGAATGAGGGAGAGGGGCCGGGGGGGGGGGTGGTGAGAGAGAGAGAATATCAGTCTTAAGCAAGCTCCACATTCAGCACAGAGTCCAGTGCGGGACCCAATTCCACAACTCTGGGACATGACCTGAGTCAAATCAAGAGTTGGACACAACCCACTGAGCCACCCAGGTGTACCTCTCTCTTTTATAATCATGAAATATTTTAGGCATACAAAGAACTATAGAGGATTATGTAAAGAAAATTTCAGTGTCCAACTTCTAGCTCTGTAAAATCCTAACAGTTTGTATACTTCATTTTTTTAAATTCAACTCTTCTTTTATGTTTCTCTGGAATTTTGCAGCATTCTTTATATAGGCAATTTATGTTGCATTTATACTTAGGCATTACTATTTTAAATAGAACCACTTTAAGTGATATTGCTGGCATGGAGCCCAAAGTACTGGATTTTTTTTAGTTTTTTCATGTTTCTATTAATTTCACTCAACTTTTGCACTTTTTTATATTTTGAGTCTGGCTTTTTTTTTATGTTTTAAGAAATATAACTATATCATCTCAAATAATGTGTCCTTATTGTGACTGTGTATAATTGTTCTTTTCTTAAGAGACCTTATATCGTTGGACAAAACTAACAACAACCATGATCAATGACACTACTGGTTGTTGGGTATCTTTACCGTATTTCTGAGTTTCACAGTAATGTTAAGTATTGCATAGTTATTATGACTATTTTTTCTTTTGGCTTCAGGAAACAAAGACCAAGACCAAAAGCTAGACCCCTGGCTAGACTTACCATTACTACCACTAGGCAAACCAATTTTAGCCTAGACACAGCAATGGGGTGCCCATGCAGCCTAATCCTGACATGAACCAGTTCAATTATTGTTTTCTGAGCTAGAACTGTGGACAGAGTGAGACAAACCATAATGGGAATTTCAGCATGACAGTCATCATGACTGACTTGCCTAGTATATCTATGTGTGATCTATACATGTATGAGATTTTACCAGGAATGGATTTTAGATTTTCTTGATTAAATACTTGACATACAATACAGTTACTCTGTACATGTGTGTAAATTGCAAATCGTGATCTGTAAGTTTTTTACGTGAACTATCTTTCCTGTCCTAGGAAAATAATCTAATCATTCACAGTGTATTATATTTTTATTAAATCACTGAGGGGTTTTTTTTTGAGGATACATTTGTATCTGTATTATATAATTGAACATTCTAAATCTTTTCCATCCTGTTTGTATAATTGAGATTGACCTTTAATTTCCTTTTTATGTATTAGTATTGTAAGCTTTTGATGTCAGAGTGATCTCAGTGCTATAAAATAAATTTTGCATGCCTTAAAACTTTACTGTGCTGAAACTGTGCTTTGAAGCAGTTTACAACTCTAAGAAAGTATATGATGCTTGATGATTGATAGAATTGATCTATAAAACTGTTTGGACATAGCCTTTATATAGGGCACCGATAGTGATTTCCTCAATTTCCCAGGCTTATCAATTTATTCAGGATTTCTCTTATTCTTTAATTTTTCCACTATTTAAAAATTCCTCTTGGAGAAGAGACTTTCTGCATCTGTTAATGTGTCTCCTTTCAAATTTTTTATTTTTCTCTCCATTTATTTTGGCTACATTTGCCAGAAATTTGTTAATTTTAGTGATTTTAATTTCAAAGATTCATTTCATGATCAGTTTTAGTCTTCTTATTTTCTGACTTGTTATTTTTGGTTGTTATAATCTTTTTTCTATATTATTTTCTTTACATTTCAAGGTATGTATTTTTCCAACTAGAATAAATCACTTTTTAATGTATTTATTGTCTTTTGAATAAAGAAAACATTCATTAATATTAATGTGAAGAATATTATAGGACTTATCTATAATAGAATTTGGGCAGGGTAAGAGCAGCTAGAGTAGGAGGGGTCTGGCTGTGACCTTAAATTTGAGGTGAAGTATTCTCATTTTCACTGTTGATTAAAAACACCATCAAAATACAAATGTCCTCTGTCCTAAATAGTAGTTTTTCAAAGTATGTTTAAGTTTTTAAATTTCAAAGGCTTTCCTAATTCTTTTACATTTTATTTATTTCTATTTGCTTTGAAAGTATATTGAGGGTTGGTTAGGAAACTCTTATCAGATCAATATTTGTTAATGTTGCAGTATAGTTGAAAAAAGTGAGTTTTTGCCTTTCTTAGAATGCATACATATAAATGGACAAATTTGGCTCCATTTATATTTTTTAACATTCTTTGTGAAAATATTTTTCATTAGCCAACTTGAAAAGTTATAGACTGACAATGTTCTGCTATTATGATTGAATTTCTGTCAAATTATCCTTTATAATCAGGTTTTATTTTTATAGTTTGATACCTTGTCATTTGGCACAATAAGTTTCATAAATGTTTGTTGCTTCAGTACTTTTTTTAAAGTTTATATTTATTTTGAGAGAGAATGGGTAAGGAGCAGAGGAAGAGGGAGAGAGAGAGAATCCCGAGTAGCCTCTGCAATGTCAGCACAGAGCCTTATGCAGGACAAACTCATGAACCATGAGATCATTGCCTGAGCGGAAATCAAGAGTCATTCATATAACCAACTGAACCACCTCAATAATTTTAAATAGATCTCAGTTTCATCAGAAACTGTTATCCTATATCATCTGACATAGATGCTTCTGCTTTATTTTCTTCTTATATATGTTATCTTCACTCAATATTTTTTCTATATATTTCTTTTAAGGAAGACTTCTATTATAAGCATACATTAATTTTTTGGCTTTTCATAGAAGTGCTTAAATTTTAATTTAAAAAGTTTTTTAAATGATTATTTATTTTGAGAGAAAGAGAGAGAGTGTGACTGGGAGAGAGCAAGTGAGAGCAAGAGCAAATCCTGAGCAGACTGTGCAATGTTAGCACAGAGCCCTTACATGGGACTTGAACTCACAAACTGTAAGATGAAATCAAAAGTCAGATGCTTAACCAGCTGAACTACACAGGCACCTCTTATATTTTAATTTTATACCTGGCATCTGATGTGTTTTATGCTTTTAAAAAAGGTATCCTTAATTTCTGTAGTTTCCATTGGCTTTATGAACTGTGCCTTGTGTTTTTCTATGCATTTCTGTATTTTACTATTACTGCTTTCCTTGATTATTATGAAAATCCTTGAATATATATTTATCTGTGATAATATTACGAATAAAACATTAAATTATGAAAATCATATCAAGTATATCTAGCTTGTTTTATTTCTTCCCTCAAATTCTTATCTTTGCCAATATAACTTCAATTATGGAGCTAAATTATCATTTTTATCAGCTTCTATGTCTTACATAATCATTTGTTGGTAGACTTCCATATAGAAAATGTTCAATTTTTCAATTAGACTACTTTTGCTTTTAAGAACATGGTACCTTTGGGGTGCCTGGGTCGCTCAGTTGGTTGAGCATCTGACTTTGGTTCAGGGAATGATCTCATGGCTCATAAGTTCAAGCCCCAAATCGGGCTCTATGCTGACAGCTCAGAGCCTAGAGCCTGCTTCTGATTCTGTGTCTCCCTCGCTCTCTACCTCTCCCCTGCTCATGCTCTGTCTCTCTCTCTCTCTGTCTCAAAAGTAAATAAAAATTAAAAAAAAAAACATGGTACTATTTAACTGTCATATTTCAAACAAGTTGGAATGCTGCCTTGAGTTTATCTACTTAATTATGACAAAATTTCAAGCTCAAATGCTTTAGCAAATTCTAAGGCTATACCTTTATTCCTATACTATCTCTCATTTTCACTTATTGCTAGTTGCATCTTTACTCATGCTGCATTTCTCTATCATCTAATGTAGTATGCTTTAGGATATTATATGTGGATTTTCCCTTTCTAATTCTAGGAATGTTTAATAGTCTTCTGATGAGGTATAAATTTCATACGTTAAAATGCACAGATCTTAAGGGAACAACTGCATATAGTTTAATTTTTGTATATCTGAATAACCAACAAACAGTTAAAAATGTAGGCTAATTCTAGCACCGTGTAGACACCTTGATGCCACTTTTCACTTTATATGCATAATTCCATACCCAAAATTAACCACTATTATTTTTATTATTGATCACATTTACTAGTTTTGCTTGCCTTAAACTTCATGGAATTGGGATTTAACAATATGTAACCTTTTGTATCTGATCTTATTAGCTTTATGTTATGTCTTGTACATTATATAAATGGAATCACATATTCTTTTGTGTCCAGCTTATTTTGCTTAATACAATATTTTTGAGATTTATAAGTGTTGAACAGGTCAATACTTTGCTCTTTTTTATAACTGAATAGTACTTTATTGTAGGAATATAGAATCATTTATTTATGCATCCTTTTGTTAGTGGACATCTGGGTCATTTCTAGTTTAGGGCTATTATGAATATAGCTACTGTGAGCATTCTCTGAGTCATTTGGTGGAAATATGAACTCATTTCTCTTGAACACATATTTAGGAGTGGAATAAGTAGGTCATAAGATAGGTATATATTCTATTAGAAATGTTCAGACAATTTTCAATGTTACAGAACCATTTTACAATACTTCCAGAAATGTGCAAGTGTACTGTTTCTAATACATCCTCATCCACCTTAAAAGTTTTCAAGTTTTTGCTTTTATTAATTTTTAAAAACATGTATTTTTGAGACAGAGCATGCAAGCACGAGTTGGGGAGGGGCACAGAGAGGGGGAGAGAGAATCCTAAGCAAGCTCTGTGCTGTCGGCATAAAGTCTGATGTGAGGGTCCAACTCCCAAACCATGAGATCATGACCTACACCAAAATCAAGGGTCAGATGCTTAACTGATGGAGCCACCTAGGTGCTGTGCAAGTTTTTTCCTTTTAAACTTTTACCCATTCCATTGAGTTTGTAGGAATAACTCACTGTGATTTTAATTGGCATCTCTTTACTAATAATGTTGAGTTATTTGGCTCTAAGGAGCCATTTAGAGATTTTATTTGTAAAATGCCTGTTCAAGTCATTTACCTATTTGTTTTTTAAATGCATTTATTTTTATCTTAGAGGTATAGTTTTCTTATCTATTTTTTCTCCCCCAAGATTAATTGGAAAAAACTGACAAATATCACTGTTTAAGTTTAAAGATGTACAGTGTGAGTTTGATACACACACACACACACACACACACACACACACACACACTATAAAAGGATTCCCATGGTAGGGGAAGGTAACACATCCATCAGTTCACATAGATACGTTTTTTGTTTTTGATTTTGTGTTGAGCACATTTATATTTCTTCAGTTTTTATTTAAATTCTGGTTAGTTAACACAGTGCAATAGGAGTTTCAGGTGTACAATATAGTGATTTAACACTTCCATACATCACCCTGTGCTCATCACAAGTGTAGTTCTCAATCCCCATCAACTATTTCACCCATCCCCTGACCCACCTCCCCTCTGGTAACCACCATTTTGTTCTCTAGAGCTAAGAGTATATTTCTTGGTTTGCCTCCCTCTCTCCCTTTACTTGTTTATTTTGTTTCTTAAATTCCACAGATGAGTAAGATCATATGGCATTTGTCTTTCTCTGACTTCCTTATTTCACTTAACACTATACTCTCCAGCTCTACCCATGTTTTGGCAAATGTCAAGATTTAAATTTTTTATGGCTGAATAGTATTCTGGTGGGGTGTGTGTGTGTGTGTGTGTGGTGTGTGTGTAGACACACATACCAAATCTTCTTTATCCATTTACCAGTCAATGGACATGTGGGATGTTTTCATAATTTGGCTATTGGAGATAATTATGCTATAAACATCAGGATACATGGATCTATTTGAATTCCTATATTTGTATTCTTGGGGTAAATGCCTAGTAGTGCAACTGCTGGATATTTGGATAGTTTTACTTTTAACTTTGAGAAACTTCCACACTGTTTTCCCAAGTAGCTGCACCAGTTTGGATTCCCACCAACAGTGCAAGAGAGTTCTTTTTCACAACCTTACCAACACCTGTTTTTTTCTTGTATTGTTGATTTTACCCATTCTGATAGAAATGAGGTAATATCTCATTGTAGATTTGATTTGCATTTCCCTGATTACCAGTGATGATGAGCATTATTTCATGTGTCTGTTGGTCATTTGTATGTCATCTTTGGAAAAATATCTATTCATGTCTTCTGTCCATTTTTAAATTGGATTGTTCTTTTTTGGGTGTTGAGTTTTATAAATTCTTTATTTTTTATATTAACTCTTTATCAGATATGTCATTTGCAAATATTCTCCCATTCTGAGGGTTGTCTTTTAGTTTTGATGACTCTTTACTGTGTGGAAGCTTTTTATTTTGGTGTACTTTCAATAGTTTATTTTTCCTTTTGTTTCCCTTGCCTAAGGAGACATATTTAGAAAGAAGTTTCTACAGTTGATGCTGAAGAAGTCTGTGTTCTTCTCTAGGATTTTTATGGTTTCAAGTCTCATATTTAGGTCTTTAATCCATATTGAATTTATTTTTGTGTATGGTATCAGAAAGTGGTCCAGTTTCAATCTTTTTCATGTTGCTATCCAGTTTTCTCAATACTGTTTGTTGAAAATATTTCTTCCCCATTGGTTATTCTTTCCTGTTTCATCCAAGGTTAATTGGCCATATAGTTGTGGGTTCATTTCTGGGTTTTCTATTGATCTATGTGTTTATTTTTGTGTCAGTCCCATGCTGTTTTGATCACTACATCTTTGTAATAGAATTTAAAGTCTGGAATTGTGATGTCTCCAGCTTTGCTTTTCTTTTTCAAGGTTGCTTTGTCTATTAAGGGTCTTCTGTGGTTCCATACAAATATTAGTTTTGCTTATTCTAGCTCTGTGAAAAATGCTGGTGGTATTTTGATAGGGATTGCTTTGCATCTGTAGATCACTTTAGGAAGTATAGACATTTTAACATGTGTTCCTCCAATCCATGAGCATGGAATGTTTTTTCCATTTCTTTGTGTGCTCTTCAATTTCTTTCATTAGGGTTTTCAGAATATAGGTCTTTCATCTTTTTAGTTAGGTTTATTCCTTAGGTAGCTTATAGTTTTTGGTGCACTTGTAAATAGGATCAATTCCTTGATTTCTCATTTGCTAGTCCATTATTGGTGTATACAATGCAATAGAATTCTGTACATTGATTTTTTTATCTTGCAACTTTACTGAATTCAGTATCATTTCTAGAAGTTTTGTTTTATTTTGTTGTGGAGTCTTTAGGGTTTTCTATATATAGTGTCCTGTCATCTGCAAATAGTAAATGTTTTATTTCTTCCTTACTAATTTGGATTCCATTTATTGCTTTTGGTTGTCTGATTGCTGTGACTAGCCCTTCCAGTTCTATGTTAAATAACAGTGGTAAGGGAGGACATACCTCTCTTGTTCCTGACTGTAGCGGAGAAGTTCTCAGTTTTTCACTTTTGAGGATGATATTAGCTGTGGATTTTTCATAGATGGCCTTTATATGTTGAGATCTATTCCATCTAAATCTACTTAGTTGTGGGTTTTTATCACGAATGCATGTTTTGCTTTGTCAAATGCTTTTTCTGCATCTTTTGAGAGGATAATATGGTTTTTAATCCTTTCTTTCACTGATGTGGTGTATCACATTGATTTGTGAATATTGAACCATCCTTACTACCCAGGAACAAATCCCACTTGATTGTGGTGAATGATTTTTTTAATGTATCGTTGGATTTAATTTACTGGTACTTTATTGAGAATTTTTGCACTCATGTTCTTCAGGGACATTGGCCTGTAGCTCTCTTTTTTAATAGAGATTTTTCAATCTGGTTTTGTTACCAGGGTAATCCTGTCCTCAAAGAATAAACTTGAAAGTTTACCTTCCTCTTCTATTTTTCAGAATAATTTGAGAAGACTAGGTATTGACTCTTCTACTCTCTCAGCAAATTTCAAGAATACAATGCAATGTTTTAACTATAGTAGTCAAGGTGTACATTAGACTTCATACTGGTTTTATAAGTAATTACTACCTTTACTATATGTTTACTTTTACCTTTGTTTTCTTTTCATAACTTTTTTACTTCTATTTATGGCCTTTTGTTTTTACTCAAAGAATTCCCTTTAGCATTTCTTATAAGGTTGGCTTAGTAGTGATAATTTCTTTAATTTTTGTTTGTCTTGGAAGCTCTTCATATTTTCTTCTATTCTGAATGTTTCTTTGCCAGATCACACCCCTCCCTTCTGGCCTACAAAGTTTCAGCTGAATAAATCAACTGATACCCTTATGAAATTTCATATATATATATAATTCTTTTCCCTTGATGCCCTTAAAATTCTCTTTATGATTAATTTTTGCCTTTTATTTTTAAAATATTTATTAAATTTTTAGAGATAAAGAAGATGGGGGATGGACAGAGAGTGAGGGAGACAAAGGATCCCAAGCAGGCTCTGTGCTGTCAGTGCAGAGCCTGATGCATAGCTCAAACTCATGAACTGCAAGATCATGACCTGAGCCAAAGTGGGAGCCTTGAGCCATGCAGTTACCCTAGTTTTTGCCAGTTTAATTATTATTTGTTTTGGTGTTGACTTTCCTGGGTTGATCTTGTTAGAAGCTCTCTGTACTTCCCAGATTAAGTGTCTGTTTCCTTCCCCAGCTTAGGGATTTTCAGCTGTAATTTTTTCAAATAAATTTTCTGCCCCTTCTGTGTCACTCATTCTGGAATTCCTATAAAGTACATGTTATTACACTTGATGATGTCACTGAATTCCCTTGAGCTAGTCTCAGTTTTCAGTACTCCTTTCTTTTTGCTGTTATCCTTAGTTGCTTTCTATTACTATTATCCTGTCTTCCAGGTCATTGATTTGTCCTTCTGCCTCCCCAATCTGCTGTTTATTCCTTCTAGTCTGTTTCCTCGCCCAGTTACTGAGTTAATTTCTTACTGCATCTGGTCTATTTTTCTATTTTGTTGTTGAAGTTCTCATTCAATTCATGCATTCTTTTCTCAACTTCAGTATCTTTATCATCATTACTTTAAATTATTCGTCAGGCATATTGCTTATCTCATTTCACTTAATTCTTTTGCTGTGATTTTTGTCCTGTTTTTTCCTTTAGTAAATATTTTTCTTTTCTCTCATTTTGTCTCTCTGTGCTTATTTCTATGTATTAGGGAGGTCAGCTGTGTTTTGTCTGAAAAGTAGTGTCTTCATGGGGCACCTGGGTAGCTCATTTGGTTAAGAATCTGACTCTTGACTTTGGCTTATGTCATCTCAGGGTCATGAGATCAAGCCTCACGTCAGGCTTTGTGCTGACAACACGGAGCTCGCTTGATATTCTCTCTCCCTCAGCCACTCTCCTCCAGTCTCTCTCTCCCCAATAAAAATGTCCTTTATATATAAGAGGTGGTTTGGTGCCCTGTAGGGCAATGCCCCTAGTCACCAGAACCAAGTACTCCAAGGGTGTCTCTTGTGTGGGCTGTGTGTGCCCTACTGCTGTGTCCTCAACTTAGTTAGCCGCAATGATACACTTTGCATGCTGGGCAGGTTTTGGTCCTGAGCTGTTGAGGGGCCTTTCTGAGGCCTAGGTGGGCTAGTAGGTGTTCAGGGGAAGCAGTCAGTTATCTCTCTGCAGTTAGCTTCTCTGCACAGCCCATAGAGCTGTCTTGTTGGTGGGCTGGGTCAGCAGTCCATCTAAGTGTCTGTAGTCAGCATCTTTGCCACAGTTGCAGGTGTATCCATTGCCAGGGCTTTCCACCTGTGCAGTCAGCTAAAAGGCTTGGCTGCTGGAATTGCAGGTGCACTGTTGTGTGGGATTATCTCTGCTTCTCCTTCTCCCAAGGGCAGGGCATACTTTGTTGAGGAATAAGACCCTTCTGGGGCTACTTGCTTGTTGTGACTTCGGAGGAAAGCCTGTTGGGAATGGCAGGTTGTGTTATGCCCAAGTTTGTAATATCGCCCCAAAACAAGCACCAGAGACTACTAAGGAGACCGAGTCACACCTACAAAAGCAAAAGGCTTTATTAAGGGCTTAAGCTCAGGCTCACAGACTCCACCGACCTGCTGGCCACGTGGAGAGAGCCCCGAACAAAGGCAGGGTAGGGCTTTTATTAGTTTGGGAGGGGGAGTTACAGGAAATGATGACACAAGTACAGTGATCCAATCCCTACCCCCCCATCAATACTGGTAGTTGTGGGAGCCAATCACAACATTCGGAGTATTGACCAATCAGAGTGGGCCCAGGACCCCCACATAGGGCGTGACTAGGCCCGCCCCTAGAAAGGTCAAAGATGTCAGCAGACCTGCAGGAGTTGTCCCTCCTTAATGTGCGCCCTTTCATATGGAGAAGCCGGCGCCTTCCCCTTTAAGTACAGGGGAAGGCTGAATCAGACCTGCATCCTTACAGTTGGATGGGGCAGGTCCTCCAACGAACGGTGGAACAGGGCATGCAGTGCTAGCTGGATAAGTGGAGAGTGTTACTGTTGGTTCCTGCTAGTGTCAGGCTATGTAGGCTGGGGTAGGGGAAGAGAAATGGCACGCATCAGCACTTTTGTTTTCAGAGAAGGCTCCCGAAGATCTCTGCACCTCCAGCACATTTCTAAGATTAGCAAATAAATCTCCTTTAGTTGTATCCCAGGTGCTTTTTAAACTGCTACTTCTGTGCTGTATCTCCAGCAGTGTTATTTATTTTGCTGGCTCTGTTAAGGGCAAGGACTCAGTTTTTTATCTTCCTTCTGCTTTCTTGGAGTTGAGCCCTGCTGATTTTCAAAGCTCCAGAACTTAAGCCTCAGTATTTTTCAAAGCCAGATGTTTTGGGGATTCAGGATCCATAACTAGTTCCCAGTACCTGGGTGCCTAGTGTGAGGACTGATCCTCTCTCTTCTCTGGGCTTGTGTTGCCCCTCCCATGTGTGGTTAGTCTCCCTGGGAGCTTGGTTCCTAACCACATCTCTGCCCTGCCTACCTTTTCCAACTTGGCTTTCTCTTAATGATTCAGTGTGAAAGGTCTGTTCTGCCAGCCTCCAGGTCACTTTCAGAGTTACTTGTTAAGATGTAGCTGTTATCTCAGTGTGTTCATGGGCCCAGGTGAGCTCAGGATCCTTCTGCTCTATGGTATTTCTCCTGTCCTGTGTTTCCATTTTCATTTGTCTAAGATGTTTTTGGATTTCTCTTTGCATTTTTTTCTTTGACCCACTGGGCATTCAGGAGTGTGTTATTTCATTTCCACACATTAGTGAATTTTCCAAATTTATCCCGCTATTGATTTATAGCTTCTTATTATGATGGTTAGAAAAGATACTTGGTAGAATTTCAATTATCATGAATTTGTTGAATCTTGTTTTGTGACCTAACATATAATGAATCCTGGAGAATTTTTTGTGTGCACTTGAGAAAAATGTGTGTTCTCTACTGGAGGAATTGTTCTGTATATGGAGAGAGTGCTCCATACATGTATGTTAGATCTATTTTGTCTGTAGTGTTGCTCAAATCCACTGTTATCTTATTGATTTTCTGTCTGAATGACCCATCCATTATTGATAGTGGGATATTAAAGTCCTCTTCAGTGGTGTTGCTATTTATTTCTCCTTCTGGTTCTGCACATACATACATGTGTGCGCACGACCATGCACCAATGTGGGTGCATATTTACAATTGTTATATCTTCATGATGCATTGACCTCTTAATCATAATATAATGACCTTTTTCATCTCTGTGGCTCTTTTTAATTAAAGCCTATTTTGTCTGATCTAAGTATAGCTACTACCTTTTTAGTTTCCATTTGCTTGGAATATATTTTTTTCTTTCTTTTTGTAATCAACTTATGTGTATTTTTTTAATTTTTAATGTTTTTATTTTATTTTTGAGAGAGAGAGAGAGACAACATGAGCAGGGGAGGGCCAGAGAGAGAGGGAGAGACAGAATCCAAAGACAGGCTCCAGGCTCTGAGCTAGCTGTCAGCACAGAGCCCGACTCGGGGCTCGAACCCATCAACCGTGAGATCGTCACCTGAGCCAAAGTTGGATGTTTAACCGACTGAGCCACCCAGGCGCCCTTCAACTTATGTATATTCTTAAAGCCAAAGTGACTGTCTTGTAGACAACACTTTTTTGTGGTGCTACACTTTTATTTCTTTATTTTTGTATTTTCTACAGATTTTTCCTTTAGGATTACTATGACACATAAAATACCATATACTATTAATATCCTGTTTTAAGTTAATATGAACCTAACTTTGATAGAATACAACCTAATTTAATAAAATTCTATACTTTTTCTTCTCTTCCTGTTCACACTTTGGGTTATTTCTGTTCTAATTGATATATTTTTAATACTTTGTATCAAATAAATTGTAAAATATAGTAATTATTTAATGCCTTTTATTTTAACTTTTTAACTAGAGTTGAAAGTGATTTATGCACCACCATTACAATCTACAGAATCTGAATTTGACCATATGTTTACTGTGCTGGTGATTTTGATACATTTATATGTTTTCATGTTTTGTGTTGAGCTTTCAAAATTCTTTTAGTCTTTAACTTTTGGCAATTTTTTATGTATCTTGGTATAATTCTTTTGGGTTCAACCACTGGGGGATATTTGAGCTATGAATCAAGCTGTTCTTTTTTTCCTCACATTCGGGAAGCTTTCATCCACTATTTTTAAAAAGGTTTCTGTCCCTTTCTATTCCTCTTTTGCTGGGACTCCTATAATGCATATATTGAATCTATTGATGTTGTCTCTTAAGTACCATAGGCTTTCTTAACTTTTTCATTCATATTCATTTTGTTCTTCTAACTGGTTAATTTCAAGTGACTTGTCCTCAAGTTCACTGATTCTTCCTTCTGTTTTGTCAAGTCTGCTGTTGAAACTATTGAATTTTTCAGCTCAGTCATTATATTCTTCAAGTTTGTTGTTCTGAATGAGTTAACTGGTAATGTCCATGGCAGGTGAGACTTACTATTGTGGTCTTTAGTTAGAAGGGGTCATTGTCCATGCTTTGAGGTTGAGAGTGTGCTGACCAGGCTCCACATTCAAATGGGACCACTCACAGGCTCACTGATGGTTGAGCTCCACCATTAGGTGGGACCACTACCTGGGTTCTGCAATCACCTCTGGTTGGACAGGATTGTAGGCTATGTTCCATGACAGGAGAGTCATTTGTACTCCATAACTGGGCAGCATTACTAACTGGCTTCCTTGCCTGAATAAGACCACAAGCTATGCCCAGCAATCAGACTGGGCTGTAGTATGCATTCTTTTGCCAGACGAGACTGTATGCTGAGCTCCACAGTGGGACATCAATGTAGGCTGGGCACTGAGGCTTTCCATGGTCACTGTTAGCCTCCCTGCTCAGTCAGGATTGTGCAGGGCTGAAAGCTTGGTCTACCCAGGCTAATCATTGGATGAGCTTCATAGCTAATCAAGGTCTCTTTCAAGGCTTTCTGGGTAAGTGGGCCTAGAGGCTAGCTCATCAGTTGGGCAGGGCTGTTGACTTGCTTTGTTACCCAGGTGAAGCTGTAAAATTGGCTGTGCGGCCAGGATACCCTCTTGACTGGGAGACCCAAACCAGAGAGAACCACTCACCTAGCTCCTTGGCCAAAGTGGGCTGTCAGCCTGACAATGCACACAGGCAAAGCCACTGGCTGATATCTCTGCTTGAGCATCATTGCCAGAAGAAACATGTTTCTCAGATCCACATGCTGGTTTTTCTGGTTCTGCCTCTGTTCTCCATCTCTAGATAATCCACTGTGGTCTAGTTTGCTGATTCTGCCCAGTGATTCCCATGAGGCAAAACCCAAGTTGGCCTTCTGAGAAGCATTCTGCAATCTTGGGTTCTCCTTTCCCTATTGGAGAAACAATAGGCCGAAGGTAACTTTCCAGATGCAGTGCTATGTCAGCCTGGGGGGAGGTAGTGCAGCCAAAGGTAAACCATTCCTCTTACCTCCTAATGATTTGTTCATGTGTATTTTTGTTTTTGTGTTCCAGGGATTGCTTCACCCTCACCCCTAGTTTTAGGATTTTTGCAAAGGCATCTTGTCTATGGATAGTTGCTGGTTGATAATTCTCGGAAGGGGGACTAAAATCAGGAACCACCTATTCTGCTGTCTTGCTGATATCACTTTCCTATTTTTATTACTGATTTAAAGAAGCTCTTTATATATTCTTATATAAGTCCTTTGTCAGATATATGCATTATGGATATTTTTTCACCATTACCTTTTTGGTTTCTCCTAGGAATATTTTCTTAATAAATCACTTAGACTGAATTATTGGCACAGGATTCAACTTTGGAAAAACTGGTGAAAAATTGGTGAAGTGGAATTGAATATGGAAAAGAAGATAATTTGCCATCTCAAATGAAGTTCCTAACTTGGCCTAATCTCAAAAACAGATCTAGAAAATGATTATACCACAGAATTGTCCCTTCTTGAGGCCAAGGAACCGGGCTTATGTCCCCAGCCACTAGTTATTCACCAGCTATAGGCCGATATTTAGGGAGTTGGGGGAGGAGTAGTCATGATTTTCCTTAGAGATTTAGAAATGTAGTGTAAGTATCCAAGGACAGTCATCTGAGAGTCTCAGGTGTAAGTCCTCAGCAGTAAAGCATGTACACATGGAGAAAAGCATACTCAGTACATATTCCATTGGATTATTTATCCACACACCAACATCACACTGTCTTTATTACTATGGATTTAAAGTAATAATTAAAACTTGCTAATATAAATATTTGACTTTTTTAAATTCTTCAATTATCATAACTATTGTCTTTTGCATGTCCATACAAACTTTAAAATTAAAGTGAAAATTTCTTTCAACAGTTATGCTGTGCCTTGATATTCCATGGAATCTATAGATCAATTCAGGAAGGGTTGATATCTTAACAATAGTGCTTTAATCCATGATTATGGCATATCTGTCCATTTTTAAGATTGTTAATTTCATTCAATAATGTTTTATAATTCTCAGTATAGAGGTTTTGCACATCTTAATTTATTCTATTTTCACATTTTATGTTACTATAAATGAAATTCTTATTTTCACTTTCCCATTGTTGATGGCTAATGTACAGATATTTATAAATTTTTAAATATTAAACTTAGATGAAATTACTAAATTCACTAATGTTAACATACTCTTTCTGTAGGCAGTAAGTATATCCACACTTCGTGAGACTCCTTTCCTTATTACATTTCATCACTGTATCATGACCTCCAAAATTCAAGTACTCCTCTTTGCTCCATTTCCTATACTTCATTCCAAAATTATGATCTTATAAGAAAATGTAAAAATGCTACATCTCTTGTCAGTCTGTCCAGTCTCTCCTTTCTGTACCTATCTTCTTATAGAAAGTAGTATGAGAAGATTGTCGTGGTGGGTTTCATGCATAGGGCCAACCAAACAGTCCTAAAGGGGACACATCCTAACAACCAAGAGATAAATACATTCTCAAAGGGGTTAGAGTGATTTAATCTATATAAATGTTTCCTGATTCCTAGTACTTTTGTTGTCTTGTTTGTATAATTTCAAATCAATTTGTTTAGCTTAAGACTTTTTCAAATATTAATCCAGAACAATTTAATTATTTTACTATGTGGGCTTGGTTTGGCAGTACTTTCACTTTATTTTTTTTAAATTTTTAATGTTTTATTTACTTTTGAGAGAGAACATGAGCAGGGGAGGGTCAGAGAGAGTGGCAGACACAGAATCCGAAGACAGGCTCTAGGCTCTGAGTTGGCTGTCAGCACTGAGCCTGGTGTGGGGCTCAAACCCACGAACCGGTGAGATCATGACCTGAGCCGAACTCAGATGCTTAACCTACCGAGCCACCTAGGCGCCCCTAACTTTCACTTTGAAACAGAATGATCTGGGGCACCTGGATGGCTCAGTCGGTTAAGCGTCCAACTTGGTCCGACTTTGGCTCAGGTCATGATCTCACGGATTGTGGGTTTGAGCCCCGTGTTGGGCTCTGTGCTGACAGCTAGCTCAGAGCCTGGAGCCTGTCTTCAGATTCTGTATCTCCCTCTCTCTCTGACCCTCCCCTGCTCACGCAGTCTCTGTCTTTCAAAAATAAAAATTAAAAAATTAAAAAAAAAACCAGAACGATCTTTTATATATAGGCTAACAGCCTTTTTTGCTGATTGTCCTTTAAGAGGAATCTAATTTTGAAAATATATTTGTGTGTGTGTTTATATATGTACACATACACATATTTCTATGTCTGGCAATGAAAATAGATATATCTATAGATATAGACCCATCATGATGACTTATCAGTCACATAAAACTATTAAAAATAATGGCATTTATTAAAACTCCTTTAGGTGAAGGTTATATTAGATGCCTATTTAATATTTTAATGATTAAATATTAAATATAAGCTTTAGGGAACTTATACCTTGCTTGGTACTATTGCAAATCTATATCACATTGTTCTAATCCTTAAAAAACTCAATCTCAGTGAAGAGAAGAAAGGTATTTACATGAGTGGCAAAAAGAGAAACAGTACAAAATAGTTAAATATATGTTAGCATCTAGTCTTATTTTGGGATCATAAGAGAATGAGCTATTTGTAAGCCTAAGAGAGTAAGAAAGGCCTCTACTAAAAGTCAGATATCTTGCGATCATGAGCATAAAGAAAGTCACTGAACACAGGCAAAGAGCATGAGTACATACAACATACTGGTTGATCCAGCATCCTCTAAGAGCAGAAGCTGTCTCACCTGGAGTACAGTGTAGCTGTTAACAAACTGAGGGGATTCAGTTAAATGAGAACCAAGAAAAAAATGTCTTGTAAATGGTTGATTAACAAATTACTTTTGAATTGGCAGCATATAGAATTAGTATGTGTTTTGCTAACTGCATACCTTCTAAAAACTTCCATTATAGATATTCCTTTAATTATACTTCATTTAGTTCTGTGTTCAAATATCTTCTGGCTACTCATACAAGCAGATAAATCTTCTGAAATCAAAATCTTACATCATAGTTAAAGCTACTCTGATCAAGTATCAGACTTTTCTAGCTATATCTCAACTTGTATTTAGCTTACACTGAAATAAAAGGAATTTACTTCCGATTTATCAAAGCACATGCAAATTGAGTTAATTTGAGAGCTGTGCTCAGAGTCCCTAAGATGTATAGTTTATTTTTCTTCTTTTTTCTCTTTCTCCTAGTTCTTCCCCTCCTCCCCCTCTTCCACCTCCTCCACAACTTCCTCCTCCTCCCTTTCTCCTTTCTTTTTCTTTCCTCTTCTTCCACTTCCTACTATTCCTCTTCCTCTTGCTCCTTTTTTCCTCTTCAAAACTGATAATAATGTGTAATATTTTCTATGGTCCCGTAACAGCACTTATTCCTCTGTTAGTATATATTTTATATTATTTTTAAGTGTTTGAAATAAGTTAATAAATCAAAATGATTATGTATAAATTTCAGAGATGCTAGATGATGTGACTTGCCACAGACAATAGAAGGGTACAGTAATATTTAAGATTTACCATTATTTTCATGAATGTGTAAACTATGTGGTATTTCTCAAAAAAAAAGAATATTTTGAAACTAGTATTTCTGATAGCCCAGGGTTCAAAATCCATGGGTATGAAGTAATGTGATGGTGGCTTTGAAACTTTCTCAGGTTAGTGTATTGGAAGTAGCCAATATTAGGGGATAATTTAAGAGGAAATCTCAGCACATGTTTTAAAAAGCTACCTAATGGGAACTATAAAAATAAGGTAAAATTTATAATACGATGATATGTATTGTTCCTCTGGTTATTCTATATGTGTGTACCCACATACGTACACATACAGAGTCACCAAAGAAAATATTAAGACAGTAAAAGTAGGTTGAGTGCCAAGGAAATCCAAAGTAAAAGAAATATTACAATTCCACACCTTCACATATCTGATCTCACAGTTATACTCTGGGGGATTTGGAACAGAGACGGTCATGTCTGTGTTGTAGATGAGGATACAGGGTTAGGTAGTTCTTCCCAGAGCGTAACAGCTAGCAATGGTCCTAGTCAGTTACAAAGGCTTTTCTGATTCTTTTGTTAAGAAGTTAGTGAGAAAATTTGTAGTAGATTTTTAAATAAAGTACAATTTAGCTCTTTCATTTTCGTGAGTAAATAAAGCTCTTTGCCCTCTTCTCTGTTCTTCCTTACATAGACTTTGCCAGAGAAATAGCAACGGGAATGACTCAATATAACATACTTTTTATTCTCTTTAATAATGATCCTTAGTTTGAAAGAAATGGGCTGAAATTTTTGTTGGGCAACTTTTTGTGATAGTATGTCATTGTAATTAATGCAACAAACTATTGTTGCCATGGACCATTACGTGATACATAGAAATAGTTGTTGTATATGATCTCTGTCATAATGGCATTTAGAATAATGGAATTCTGCCTGTATTCTCAAACACCTATGAAATTGAGTTATAATTTCCTGACTTTAAAACAGTCTTAGGCTTTGGAACATTCCAAAGTCCATCAGACCTCAGAGTATGGTCTTCCAGAGTTTGGAAACAAGTTTCTTTGTGTTTAAAATGCATCAGCTGTACAAGATAGCTGTCAAAGTCATTTACTAATTTAAGAAGGTCCAGTGCAAGAGCAGTGGGAAAATTGTTGTTTTCTAAAAAGGCAGTGGCATCTGTAGATATTTTATCACTACAATAAAATTTATCTGGGAATATAGCCCTTGAAAGAGTTGTCAACTAATTCCTTTAAATATTTGCTTAAAACAAGGAATGACTTGACCAACTGCCAAGAGATAGAGAACACAGAGTTAGAGAAACTGAGGCATCATCAAGAACAAAAGACACAAAGTCAATGAAATGTTACATTTTGAATACATAATATAATTACATTTTATAGCTGTCTAAATTTATAAAAGAAAAATATTCAGTTCACGGAGTTTTCTGAATTAAGACCTGCAAAGAGTACATGGTGGTGGCAATTCCAGATTAATTATTTAATTTATTTATTTTATTTTTTAATTATAGTTTATTATCAAGTTGGTTTCCATATAACACCAGTGCTTTTCCCCACAAGTGCCCCGCTTCATGACCATCACCTCCCTTCCCCTTTCTCCCCACCCCCTTCAGCCCTCAGTTTCTTTTCAGTATTCAAGAGTCTCTCATGATTTGCCTACTTCTGTCTCCCTCTTTTTCCCTCCTTCCTCTCCCCAAAGTCCTCTGTTAAGTTTCTCCTATTAGACTTATGAGTGAAAACATATGGTATTTGTCCTTCTCTGCCTGACTTATTTCATGTAGCATGTCA
This sequence comes from Suricata suricatta, assembly GCF_006229205.1. Taxonomy (NCBI): domain Eukaryota; kingdom Metazoa; phylum Chordata; class Mammalia; order Carnivora; family Herpestidae; genus Suricata; species Suricata suricatta. The sequence goes on along the minus strand of NC_043702.1, from coordinate 88,656,535 downwards.
TCGTCGAGCTCCATCCACATTGCTACCAATGGCCAGATTTCATACTTTCTCATTGCCATGTTGTATTCCATTGTATTGATAAACCACATCTTCTTGATCCATTCATCAGGTGATGAACATTTAGGCTCTTTCCAAGATATGACTATTGTTGAAAGTACTGCTATAAACATTGGGGTACATGTGCCCCTATGCATCAGCACTTCTATATCCCTTGGGTAAATCCCTAGCAGTGCTATTTCTGGGTCATAGGGGAGTTCTATTGTTAAGTTTTTGAAGAACCTCCACACTGTTTTCAATAGTGGCTACACTAGTTTACATTACCACCAACAGTGTAAGAGGGTGCCCAATTCTCTACATCCTCACGAGCGTCTATAGTCTCCTGATTGAGCCGCTGTGACTGGCATGAAGTGATATCTCAGTGTGGTTTTGATTTATATTTCCCTGATGATGAGTGACACTGAGCATCATTTCATGTGCCTGTTCACCATCTGGATGTCCTCTTTGGACAAGTGTCTGTTCATGTCTTCTGCCCATTTCCTCTCTGGATTATTTGTTTTTTGGGTGTGGAGTTTGGTGAGTTCCTTGTAGATTTTGGATACTAGCCCTTTATCTGGTTTGTCAGTTGCCTATTAGTTTTCTTGATTGTTTCCTTTGCAGTGCAGAAGCTTTTAATCCTGATGAGGTCCCAATAGTTGATTTTGGTTCTTGATTCCCTTGCCAGAGGGGATGTGTCAAGTAGGAAATTGCTGCGATTGAGGTCAAGGAGGCTGTTTCCTGCTTTCTCCTCTAGGGTTTGATGGTTTCCTGTCTTACATTCAGGTCCTTCATCCATTTTGAGTTTATTTTTGTGTATGGTGTAAGGGAGTGGTCTAGTTTCATTCTTCTGCATATTGCTGTCCAGTTCTCCCAGCACCACCTGCTAAAGAGGCTATCTTTTTCCCATTGGATACTCTTTCTTGCTTTGTCAAAGATTTATTGGTCATATATTTGTAGGTCCAATTCTGGGTTCTGTATTCTGTTCCATTGGCCTATGTGTCTGTTTTTGTGCCAATACCATACTGTCTTGATGATGACAGCTTTGTAGTAGAGGCTAACATCTGGGATTGTGATACCTCCCATTTCAGTTTTCTTCTTCAATATTACTGTGGCTATTCAGGTCTTTTGTGGTTCCATGCGAATTTTAGGATAGTTTGTTCTAGCTTTGAGAAGAATGCTGGTGCTATTTTGATGGGGATTGCATTGAATGTGTAGATTGCTTTGGGTAATAATGACATTTTAACAATGTTTATTCTTCCAATCCATGATCATGGAATGTTTTTCCATTTCTTTGTGTTTTCTTCAATTTCTTTCATAAGCTTTCTATAGTTTTTATCATACAGATTTTTTTACATCTTTGGTTAGGTTTATTCCTAGGTATTTTATGGGGTTTTTTTGTGTGCAATTGTGAATGGGATCAGTTTCTTAAAGGTTTTCCCAAATAAACAAAAATTGAGATAATTCATCACCACCAAACCAGCCCTACAAGAGGGACTCTATGAGGGAAATGTAGCAAGGAATATAAGGTACCAGAGACATCGCTATAAACATGAATGCTCAAGAGAACACAGTGAATCTAAACCCACATTTTTCAATAATAACACTGAATGTAAATGGACTGAATGTTCCAGTCAAATGACACAGGGTGGCAGAATGGATAAAAAACCAAAATCCATCTATTTGCTATTAAGAGAATCATCTTAGACCTGAAGACATCTTCAGACTGAATGTAAGGAGATGGAGAAATATCTGTCATGCAACTGGAAGTCAAAGCTGGAGTAGCCATACTTATATCAGACAAACTGGACTTTAAAGGCAGTAACAAAAGATGAAGAAGGACATTATATAATATTTACAAGGTCTCTCCATCAGGAAGAGCTAACAATTATAAACATCTATGTGCTAAATTCGGGAGGACCCAAATACATAAAACAATTACAAACAGAAACAATCTTACTGATAAGAATGTGATAATTGCAGGGGACTTTAATAGTCCACTTATAGCAATGGGTAGATCAACTAGAGAGAAAAATCACTAACAAAATAATGGACCTGAATGACACATTGGAACAGATGGAAGTTATAGATGTAATTATAACTCTGCATCCTGAAGCTAGGGAATTCACTTTCTTCTTGAGTGTGCATGGCACATTCTCCAAGATAGAGTACTGGGTCATAAAACAGATTATTTTAAATTCAGGCTATACTATTGACTAGTCAGAGATTGACTACCGGAATTATAAACACTGTGTATTTAGAGGTACAGTCCTTATTTTTTTATATACATAGCATTGTTATTTAGATAAGTACACCTAGAGATTCCTGGGAGAAATAAATTATAAAAACATATGAAAGCCCTTGGTGATTTAAGATGGGGCTCCCCTTTCCTAATTCCCTCATTCCCTCTCATCCCTGTCTCGTCTTTCCCCCCTTTCTTATCTTTTTTCTTCACCTCTCCCAGCTATATGCATACATATATATTTTTATAAAAAACCCAGAAAGGCTCAGAGTATTATTTTTGTCTTCACACAGGTATACTCCAAACTAGACCTATGACCTGGTCATCTTCCAGATGATACATTCTCTGGTCAGTAGCCAAATATGCTAAAAGATCCTCAGAACTGTGAAATCCATCCTTCTGCTACATCTGACAAATCTACAGTATGGGATCAGGAATAAAAGAGGAGTCTCCTTTTCATGCATTAGTGAAATTTCAGCAAGGAAAGTAGGTTCTTAATTGTTCAGGACCCAAACAACTTTATTAGTCTACATGTCTTGCCTTGCGTTCCAGAACTATTCACTAATTCACAGAATAAAGTGTTTACAGGATAGCTAGTGAACATTTACATTGGTTTGTACAGTAAGTTAGGATACGAGCTTTTATTAGACAGTTATAACTGCTCAAAACCCACTAGAGATGCATTCACTTTAGTTTAAGGGTTGCACATTTCCCTATAAATGGCTTGTTGTGAATAATGTAAATGTGCATCCCTGAGAATAAATTAAATACATTTCCTGCTATTGGTAATGTGTTAGAACAGTTGTACCATAAATCACTTGAGCAGCATTTATAGATTACTATACTCTATCTAGGCCAAGCTTGTAAATATCTGTGTAACTCATAATTCAATGATTTGCAACCCACTAAAGAAAACCTTAGAGACTTTTCTCTTGTTTTTTTCTTCCCTCTCATATGATAGCAATAAACGTCTCCCTCAAATATATTCATTTTGAATGCTTTTATAAAGCTTAACTATTTAATAGAAGCTAAAGGATTTATTGTATAACAAGAAGCATCAACCAGAAGTCTATGGAGTGACTCTAACAGCTCATAGGTGGGTCTTCACCCATGTTTCCTTTTCCACTTTCCCTAACAAGGCATCCTTCCTGGAAGACTTGGGAATTCTCTACAGGCTTGTGGCCACTGAAGTGACCATTTTCCAATGCCTTTAGGCTTTCTTTATGCTTTGTTTCTTCTCTACTTCCTTCTCTACTCTCTTTCTCCTCCTTTTTCTCCCTCCTCCTACACACTCACTCTCTCTCTCTCTCTCTCTCTCTCTCTCTCTCTCTCTCTCTCTCTCTCATATGTAGGAAACATTCATCAATTTTATTACAACTTAGGACACATAGAAGCAAAATGGGCATTCCATCTTTTTTTTTTTTTTTTTTGGAAATAATAGAGACCATTGGTTTCCATGTATCCTTGGAATCACTCTACTAAGTAAAAGCAAATTCTAAACAAAACAAAAATAAATTTTAAAAAAACAAACCCAGTCTTTCTCTATGCTAGGAATTTTGTATGTATTATATTATCTAATGCTCATAGAATAGCATGATTAGCCCCCTTATATTAGTGAGGAAAGTGAAAGGTTTAGAAGACTTATAATATCTGGGGGTGCAGGGTTCAGAGTTGAAATTAAGCCTAATTCAAAAGCCAGCATCTGTATTCTTTCAGATTGATCTATTTCATCATAACATTAGCAAGAGATTATTATCTTACAAAAATTGGTCATGTCTATTGAATAGAATGCTCTGGAATTTTGTCTCTATGAACTGTTTTTGAGTTTCCAAACTTATAGTACAGCCTGTTCTGCCCCACATTTATCTATGTTGCTTTCTTTTGCCTCTTTCTGGTTGCATTGGACTTCTAGCCTAAGAGAACACTGTACTTCTTCAGGGAATACACTACAAATTATACTTTATATATCTGAGTGTTTGTCAATAGGGAGTGAAGAAACCTTGCACTCGTGAGTTCTGTTATGTTCCTCCTGTGCACCTACCATCCCCAAATCCTCTGCTTCAACAATCTTCAGCCCTTCTCATGCTCACTGGCTCACCTTCCAGAGTCTGACTGTCATCTATTTTGTGCTCTGCCAATTTTCAATTTGTTTCTGGTGGCACTTGATTGAGTGGCTCCAAGGTTTGGGTAATTGGTGATGAGTTGGAACTTGATGGCTCTTCATTTTCATTTAGATGACACTCTGCTGAATCAATTTCTGCCTTGTGGCTCAGTCCAATATGAGCCATTCCCCTCATCAGAGGGCCCTCTGTGATCACAGAATGCTTTTTGTTCTTCAAAGTGCTCTCAAACTTATTTTATTGTCTTCATTGTGAGTTATATGGATAAATTTATGAGTGAAGAAATAGATATGGAGAATTGCCATTTATTTCTAGAGGCAATGACTGTAGTTTGTTAAGGGAGAAGGCTTCTGTCAGTGCTTTTTTTGTAATCACAACATGCTAAACTAGGTTATCAAAATCTCTAAGTTTTTATATAGAATAGTTTAGACATAAGAACATCCAAGTCATTGAACAGTGTATTTGGAAGATTTCAAACACTGGTATAATGTAGAATGGGCCGTGAAAACTAATTAGCCACTATTATAATAATAAAAATATTCTTCTTGCTGTTGAAATATATTGGTAAAACATTATAAAGTAGATATATAAAGAATATACTTGATGCAGTTCTTAAAATCCAAGAAGATAACATAAAGGGGATATCAAGACTCTTGTTTCTGTCCTTTGTATTATACTGTGTGGCTATGACAGGTTATTGACACTATTTGAAGCTCTATTTACTAATCTATAAGAGTGAATATAATAATTACTCCTTAGAATACCAAATATGATTTTTATTGGGATTACAAGTACATCATACATTAATAATATTGAACAATTTAAAACATCAGAGTTAGAGCCCAAGTTTACTTGTAGTATTTCTAATTACCAAGCTTTCTACAAGTGGAGTTTTTAATTTTTTTCTTTTTAAATTTTTAAATGTTTTATTTATTTGTGTGTGTGTGTGAGAGAGAGAGAGAGAGAGAGAGAGAGAAAGAGAGACAGACAGACAGTGTGAGCAGGGAAGGGTCAGAGGGAGGGAGACACAGAATCTGAAAACAGGCTCCAGGCTCTGAGCTGTCAGCACAGAGCCCAATGTGGGGCTCAGACCCATGAACCACGAGATCATGACCTGAACCAAAGCTGGATGTTCAACCGACTGAGCCACCCAGGCACCCCTAAGTGGAATTTTTTCTAAGAAGTATGAAAAGAGTGACTATTTTAACTTTTGAAATAGTGAAATAGAAAATAATTTTTTAAATGACTCCTTTGCTCTCTTTGATCTATGAAGAGCTATCTTTAGTGTCAATGATATATCATTATTATGATGGCTATTATTAAAACTTTAGTATCCAACTACTGTGTATTAATGGTTTTGAACTCAGATTTGTGATTGATATTCCATTTTACTTGTGATTTTGATTTCATCCTAACTATAGGTTTCATGTCCAAGTAGAAAAGGCCAGATTTTCACTTTGAATCTTAAGCATGTGTTTACAGTATGTGAAGGTTACTCTACAAGTCTCCATCTCCAACATTTCAATCCACCAAATTGGTAAGATAGAAAAAGAATGTGAAAATATATTTACCCCTATGACACACTACAGCATTGATTGCCAGGGAAACTCTCCATACAAAGGCAGATCTGATTAGAGAGATCTCATGGTGATTTTTACACATACTTCAGATTTTTAAAAACTACATGTTGCCCACCAAATCTTAACCTCCTTTCCATTTAGGTTATAGTATCCATATTACCTCGAAAACTATCTGTGAATAATTCTAAGTGAAGTATGTTTTCCTAAGGGATATATGGCTAAATTAGATTTATCCTATTTCACTAGATTCCTTAGTTCTTCATATGTATCTGTAGGGTTTTTTTTAAAGTTTTAAAACAGTGCACTTATGTGGTAGAAATAGAAAAAATGGTAATTCTGAAATTGCAAATAAAAATACTATGGGTGCTTTTAACTTCAAATTATTTTATTATTGCAGATTTTATAGAGGTCAAATTATGAACCTCCCCCAGATTATTTTTCCTGTTTCAGAAGATGCTTAGATAAAATGGATTTCAATTTAGTTGCATGTCTTTTTCTCTAGATGGTAAATGCCATGTTGAAAGGCAAATGCTAAGTATACAAAAGTGTTGGGTAAACATTTATAAGAAATAAATTGGCGATTTTTAAACAACCCAAATACATTGTGTTATCTTTCCTCCCTGTTTCTCTTCTTAGCACTGGCACTTTGGGAAAGCTATGTAACCTGAATAAATCAAGAAAATTAAAATAATTATGCATAATTTAGAAGTTTTAGTCAGGATTAATACATGTAAATCATTTAGCACAGTTTCTAACACATAAATACAAAAATAAACTGTAAATACTATACCTTGGACCAATATTAAGTGCCTCCTAGGTGATGAATGCTATGATAGACATGGGGATATAATGATCCCTCAAGAAAGCTACAGTCTAATGAGGAATGCAGAAAATTTTCTAGTCAGTTTCAACAAAGTAGTAGCTTTTAACAGAGAAAAAGCAGAAGTTGTCATGTGAACATATATTGGCACACTGTTTAATAGCTGGAGGTATCCCTGAAGTTTTCCAGGCAGAAAATATACATCTGGAAACCTCAGATGAGTAATAGTCAGGCAAAGTGGAGGAGAGGAGTGATGGAGGGAGGAAAAAAAGAGGAAAGAAAAGATTCCCTGTGAGCAAACACCTAGAGCAATGGTATGCCTAGAAAGAATGAGCCCAGATCAGCTTGCCATGTGGGTGCCCTCTGTGTTGTTAGCCCCACGTGTAGAATTTAATAACACTCTTCTTCCTCTAGTGCATCAC
>NC_043702.1:88611056-88649218 GCF_006229205.1 Suricata suricatta | reverse complement strand
ATGATGAGTCAGACCCTAGCCTATGTCTTTTATGAACTGTGGTCTCCTGAAAGGCAGGCAGCAAATCTTATTCACTGTCCCCATTCCTAGCGTGACTACCCCACTCCTCAGACTGTGACTTACCTTGCTTTTGGGTTAGTTTAAACAGTTCTTTGTGTCTATTCATCCTCATTCTCTCTCGTGCGCGTGCACACTCTCCCTCTCTCTCTCATTTTCCATCTCTAATTACTACTGTCCATATTAAATGCTTTCCAGGTTAAAATAAATGGCAGTCAAAATAACCGCAGTCAATATATAGCTCTTTTAGACACTGTTTTATCTCGCCTCAACATATGCCAAAAGTACCAGTACTTTACAAGCAGAACCGCTGAAGATACTAAAGAGCAAATTAGCCCTCTCCAGTTCAAATTCTGGCTTGAGCACCTACTATGTTGTTATATTCTTTGGACTTCTGTAAAAATAAGGATATTAAAATACACCTAGATCAGTAGCAAGTTGAAGGGTTTTATGAGCTAATCCCCATGGAATGTCCACCACAGTACTCGGGATGTGTTTATACTCTAAGATGTTACCTGTTGCTATTGGGAGTTTAAGATAGCATCCAGATTATGGTTTCAGTTTCCACTGTCAAAGGACAAACAGAAGCTACAGAGGCTATTCTGCTATACATAGGATTGTATGTCTTGTTTGACCCCTCAGTTCTGGGTAAAGTTCAAGGAAAAAACGGAGCCCATCACTGTAGGGCCCAGGAATCCAACTTCTGTCCTTTTAGTTTGCAGTATTTTCATTTCTGATCAGGTTTCCTATGATGTCATAGTAAACATTCCTTTTTGTATGCAACTTTTTACCCGTGCAAAATACATTAATAAGAGTTCACTGCACTAGCAAAATCCACAGGTTTAAGAATTCAGAATGCTTACAATTCATTAATCTCATTAAACTCATTAAGTATCCCAAAGCCACCTGGGTGGCAGAGGTTAGAAATACATGCTATTATTTCATTTATTTTGAAAATGAAAAACTTCAGGGGTTCATACTGATGAACTATAGGAGTTCATTTATATTCTCCATTAAATCTATACCTCCTTTTTTCTATTCTGAAAATACACATTTTCAAGGACACTGTGATAAAAGAAACAAAATACATCATAATTACACATTTGCTTTGATCCATGTAACAGAAAACATTCTCAGAATAACAATATTCATACTACCTACTACCAACACAAGTATTTAAAATGTTGATATTCTTTCATAGGTTCTTCTCATTTTTTACATTTGAATTTTATCTGTACTTATAAATTTTATACGTAAAGTTGGCTCACCACAAGTCTTTTTGGTTGTCTAAACCTCAGTGTCCAGTAAATTCCTAAGATAGGACTCCTAGAAACACTATTCCTTAAGGTCTTGCATATGGTTAATAGTTTATGCATTGTATTTTAATTGAAAGTCAGCTTTGCTGGATCTAAAATCCTTGAATCATATTTGTGTGTTTCTTTGTTTTCTTCGTCTATCTTTGTAATAGTTGGTACGTTTTCCTGTCAAAAAGTCTCATGACCAGTTTGATTTTATTTCTTTTGTAAATGATCTGGTGTTCTTGCCCAGATACTCATAGAATATTTCCTTCCTTTAAAGCTTAATACTCTTACCAGGATATGTCTCAGCATTAGTGATTCTGAGGTACCTTTTCAATAAGTAGTTGAGTCTTTTCTTTTTTTGAAAGTTTGTTTAATCTTTTTCAGTTCTACTTTCTTGTTTAAGTTTTCCTTTTCATTAAATCTTATATGCATGTGGCATCTGTTTTGCCTCACTTTTCTAATTGCTAGTTTTTCTCAAATTCTTTTATCTCTTGTCCTTTTATCTGTATACTCTTTTCATTTTTTTCCATTTTTTGTTTTTATTGAACAAAAATATGGTAATTTTTTAAATATTTGTTTATTTTTGAGAGAGAGACAGAGAGATAGCACAACAGGGGAGAAGCAGAGAGAGAGAAACCAAAGCAGGCTCCAGGCTCCAAATTGTCAACACAGAGCCCGATGTGGGGCTTGAACTGTGAGATCATGACCTGAGCCAAAGCTGGACATTTAACTGACTGAGCCAACCAGGTGTCCCAAAATGGTATTTTTTATTCTTGTATTTCTCGTAGTTTCTTCTTCATTTCTAAAAATAAATGTATTTTTTAATTTCTATTTACTGAGTTCTATCACTAAAGGTCTGTGTTTTTCTAATTTTTATGTTCTTTCATATCTGTACCGTTTTTAAAATTCCTATTTGTTTACTTTGAAGTAGTGGCTTGCAACTATTTTTCATGCATGTCTTTCTACTGTACTTTCTTATCTATTGGGATACAATTCTGACCTTATTACCTTTTCTCATGATACTGTTGGGACTTCAATTTGATTATTCTCTTTGCTTATTTTTTGTGTGTGAAATCAAGTTTTGTGAACTTTTAGGAGGTGGTGTGGTTGAGGATTGTTTTTTTATCATTTCATTTTCATGGTCCAGGGTTTATTCATTCTTTTCTACGTTTGTTTTTAGTGTTCAGAACTACAGCAACTTACTTTGTGAGATTTACTGGATCTTGTTTCCTTCACCCTTTATTGGCTCTTTTCCATCATTGGTAGTTTCCCTGTTTTGTTCAATTTGGAAACCCCTCTCACCCACTTCTCTTCTGTTCAGGAAACTATCCTGGAAGGGAGTTTTGGCTTGTTAGCACATCAAAGCCCAAAATCTCTCCATAGACCCATTATAGTAACCTGCTTCTGGAGTACACAAAATCCTCCAGGGCAGGTCCAGGGCTCCCTGAAAGATGGAAGGTGTCGGTGAAAGGAAGTGGCAGAGCCTTGGCTTCTTTCTGCTCACCAGGCAGGCATCTCTGCACTGACCTGCTTTATTTATTAAAAAATGTATGGGGTACAAAACAGAAGTGGCTATTGCCTTAGACAATAATTTCTGATAACAAATTTCCCAGAACATAGATAGGTGGAAGACTCATGCATAATCTTTACCAATAGAGGTTGAAGTAGGTGACCAGATGTTTATCATATTGGGAAGGAAGGGATCTTTAGCATTCAAATACAAGGCAAAGTTTTTAGCATAGCAAAGGCAAAAGTTAGTTCTTTTGTGAGCAGAGGTCAATAGATTGTTTTTTTGAGGTGAAGAAAAACAGATTTTCTCAGGAAACTCCTATAACAAGGTTTTTTACAAGGTATAATTCACATATTTTTAGCATAAGAAGGCAAGTCACTCCTGATATCAGTTAGTCCAGTGTCTTGGAGATTGGTGCTCAAACAGAAATTGAGTGGGGGTTGAGTCGGTGTAGAGGCCGGTAGCCATCTGACAGTAGGAGGCCTTGCAAACCTGCCTTACTTCAAAGGTGGCTCCTATCACTCCTATGCTCAGGTTTAATTTCCCATTTTGGTGTTCTTGGGTATGTCAGATGCCTCATTTTACCTTCTGCTTTCTCCTGTTGGATGGTGATGTCATATAGGTCCTGTAACTTCAGTCATCGGTCCCCATCTGTTCATAGCTTGTTTATGGAGATAACACAACACTTAATTTTACTGAGCATATTTTCCATATGTTTCTGTCTTTGCTCTTACTGTACTGTAGTAATCCAAAGAATTTTTTTTCACATCTTCTCAGAATCTTTGAGGATATTTTTAAGCATGAGAGGCATAAATAACAATTCTTCAGGCCCAGATTTTTCTCCTGTAGAGGTCTTCTCATCCTTTATCAGCCTTTGAGAATTAGGGCTTATTTTCTTTTAATTTCAGTATAAATAACATACAGTGTCTTTTCAGTTTCAAGTGTATAATACAGTGATTCAACAATTCTGTACATTACTCTGTGCTCATCACAAAAACAAAAACAAAATTAAACTATTGGGACTATACCAAAATAAAAAGCTTTTGCACAGTGAAGGAAATCATCAGTAAAACAAAAAGACAACCTACTAAATGGGAGGTGATATTTGTAAATGATCTATATCATAAGGGTTAATATTCAAAATATATAAGGGACTTATACAATTCAACACCAAACAAAAATACAACTTAAAAATGAGCAGAAGACATAAACATTTTCCAAAGAACACATATAGATGGCCAACAGACACACATAAAAAATGCTCAACATCACTAATTACCAGGGAAATGCAAATCAAAGTCACAATGCAGTATCACTTCACACCTGTCAGAAGGGTTAAAATCAAAAACACAAACAAATGTTGGCTAGGACATGGGGAAAGAGGACCAGGACTTAATTTTATTAAAAGATTCCTTACAGAGCATTGCAGTGGTATCTTGCTTATCTTTTTACCCCATTTTTCCAAATAAGAAAACTCAAGTTAAAAGCATTATATATCTAGTTTTGCCTCATGAGAGAGATGGAGAGAAACAGCAGAGCTCCTGTCAGTAGGGCTAATCAATAAAATGAGGGGGAAACATCTCAGAATAAATTCAGATAAATTCTGTAGCAGAATAAAAGTGTTCATTTTTTCTGTATCTGCTGGGAGTTGAAAAGGTCACACTTTGCTCCTACTCACCTCCAGATAAGAAATATACTGAGTTACTTAAGTTTATAAGTGAGGTATTACTTAAGTGAGGTTTTATTAAATTATGTTTGTTAATAATTAAGTATTAAGTGGCTCAATTAAGCATCCAACTCTTGATTTCGGCTCATGAGAATCATGATCTCACACTTCCTGAGTTTGAGCCCTATGTCATGCTCTGATCTGACAGTTGGGGCCTGCTTGGGATTATCTCTCACCCTCTCTCTCTCTGTCCCTCCCTGCTCACTCTGTCTCTCAAAAATAAATAAATAAACTTCAAAAAATAATTAGGTATTAGAACATTTCAAAATATACATTTTTATTTGGATTTAAAATATCTGAATTAACTGTCATCCTTTATGTGGTTGAATCAAAACTCATTTACTGATATGTTTTATTAATGATAGATGCTCTTATTTTAGGAAATGTCATCTAGATTTTCTGGAAAATGAATGAGAATTAGATAGAAGATTACATTCTGTTTTTATCAGATCTGCAGGATCCTTACATTCAGGCAATATGATCATAGTCCAGTTTGTCTCCTAATAGTAGCTTACAAATATCCAGTCTTCTTGCCCAGGAAGAACCAAATTATCTGATACAACAAATATTTATTATTTACATCCTTTATTCCAGATGTAGAACAAGCTTTTCAGTGTCCAAGAAAATTAAGATAGGGACTCTCCTCAAATAGTCCATGGGAAAGAATGCACACACATTGATACATGTACAAATGCAGTGGAACTATTTAACAAATGAGATTATTCCATTTTTATGGGTATAAGGGAGTCATTGGAGGCTCTCAAATCGGATACCTGATTTAATTTGTTTTATAAATAGTTTTTTCAATGCCTATTTATTTTTGAAAGCGAGAGAGAGCACAAGTGGTAGAGGGGGTAGAGAGAGAGAGGGAGACACAGAATCTGAAGCAAGCAAGCTCCAGGCTCTGAGCTGTCAGCACAGAGCCCAACATGGGGCTCAAGCCCATGAATTGTGAGATCATGACCTGAGCCAAAGTCAGATGCTTAACTGACTGAGCCACCCAGGTGCCCCTATCTGATTTAATTTTGACAGATGAATACAAATATTCAGTCAGGCCCCAGGGTAAAGGCCCTATTGCTAGGGAAAACAAAAGGTGTGAAAGCACAATGTTAGAAGGAAGGATTGAACTTTAAGATAAGTGCTGGTTTTCAAAGGTACTAAGTTAGAAAATCCAGTCTCACGAAGGGGGCTTATTTACTAGAGACTAACTAGTTCTTATTGGTTATCTCTTTCCCTAGCAAATAAACTTTAGCTATATAACCTTGATCTTTACAGTAAAACTGGTCCCAAGTTGACTTTGGGTTGGTTATCCACACATCACTTCCTCAACTTCATTTAGGAAACGGACAATATGTCATTATATAAATACTCTAGAGAGGAGATTCAGGTTTGTATTTGAGGAGTCTTGATACGATAAAGAAATCATCCAGACATAAGCCTCCTTTACCATTCTTTTTTTTCTTAGCCGCACTTCCATCTCCTTTGTGATGAAGTCGTTATTTTATAGCCTTCCTATAAATAACTAATAGAAAGAAAAAGGGAGAGAACACTAACCTACCTATCACTTCTTAGCAGTGCTAGGGCAGTTTGTTTTTTTTTTTAAGTGGAATATGAAGATATTGCCTACGGTTAGGTTGGATTGTGTTTGCAGATTCCACTCACCCATACTTTCCCCTTTGTCTGTTTCTATGGATAGAGAATTAGTAGGAGAGTTAGACACAGTGTTGGTTTTCAATATATTGATTTCTATAAAGTAATTATGAAAGTCTATATGATTATGAATTATGGGTTAGCCTCAACTGAATATTTTAAAACCACATTCCACAATATGAAAGACTGATAGACCATGAGCTCTGAGGGAGGAAATTCTTAAATTTCATCAAATCACACCATGTCCTGATTCATTTTTCTCACCCAAGTTTAGGTAAGTGAAGATCTGGAGTATATAATTAGCTTGTTCAAGGTAACATAATAATTTGCATTATTAACTCTTTGACTTTATTTGATGGTGTAGTCTAAGCAGGTACATATGTTCTAACACTTATTCATTTGGTTCCAACATTGATTTTTTTAGAAGGTAGAAAATCAGCAGAACACTAATCCGGGGTATCTACCTAGGTACATTTTCTTTCATTTTTCTTTCATTGACAAATCATTTAAGTTCTTATCCCTTTTTATGAGAACAACCAACCAAATTAATTGGTGAATTAGTAATGAATTATTGGTAAGCATTTATCATGGGATTCATTAAGTATAATTACCTGGTTTTGATGGCTTTCTTTATCATTTAGAGATAATTCGATACAATTAAAATGTAAATTTAGTTACCAGTATTGACAGATCATCCAACTAGAAAGTCACATGGATAAAAAAAAATGTATTTTGGTGACTCCAAACATTTAAAATTTGAAGAAAATGGGTTACCTGGGTGTCTCAGTTGGTTAAATGTCTGACTTTGGCTCAGGTCATGATCTCATAGCTTGTGAGTTTGAGCCCTGCGTTGGGCTCTGTGTAGACAGCTTAGAGCCTGAAGCCTGCTTCGAATTCTGCATTTCCCTCATTTCCCTCTTTCCCTACCCTTCCTCCCCCCACCTGCTGGTGCTCTGTCTCTCAAAAATAAACATTTAAAAAAAACTAAATAAATAAATAAAAATAAAATTAGAAGAAATTTTTGTTGCATTTTCTGCATATTTTAGTGTAATCTAACCTTATCATTTTGATTAATAGCCAAGATTCAGTTTATAGGTTATGTGACCATATTTAATGGTAGTTATTGAACAAGATTTTTAGAGACTGATATGGGAAGCTTCAAAGAGATTATAAAGAAAGGAAGGAGCCAGGATAATAAATCGGTACAATATTATAAGGGCAGGTGTATATAGAAGTAGATGTGTGTGTGTGTATGTATGTATGTATATATATATATATATATTTATATTTATATTTATATAGATTTATATTTATATATATATATATTTATATTTATATATATTTATATTTATATACACACAAATTCAAATCCTATAGAGTAATTCCTGAGCATGGGTGGAAAGTTGCTCAGGAAGGAGGAAAATAATTTATCTTTTTGAAAGAGTATCAATGATGAAGCCTTGATTAATTTTCTGAGGGGAAGGGATAGGATTTTGGACAGTTGAAAGATGATTCCAGTAGGGTGACCTTGAAGTTGGTGGGCAGGTTTACCTGCCTCAAGAGCACCATATGGACTGAGGCTGTAAGAGGACCCAAGGGCAAAGTGATATTTGCAGAAGGTCACATTTATACATTCATTTTGTTGAAAGGGCAATATGATGTGCAGCGGCTCATCCCCTGTGGACCAGATGGCCTCCCAAATACGTGGGAAGTTCTGGTGTATTGGCAATATTGATTTTATAATTCTCTCTATGTACCTGCTCCAGCGTGTTAAAAATTATTTTCTCATTAAGACGTTCTGCATGGTTATTTCTATCAGGCTAGACTATCTGAGGTCACAGGGACACTGTCTTTTTATTCTCATCCATTGAAATGTTCAAAATGCATTTATCTCTTGCTATGTGGCAGGCTATTTGAGAGCCCAGAGTGTGTTTAGTTGAAGGAACAGTCGCCATGTGCCTAATTCTACATGGAAGATAGAAATGTAGCCTTCACCATAACCTAGAAAAGGAGTTGTTAGGTACAAAAAACAATTTATAGTGAATCACAAAATAGTTTTATTTTCTCAGTATTATATTTAACACTATCAGTTGTCTCTTCTCCGTAGTTGTTACACAAGTGCCTACATGTACACAGATAATCATACGTGATTTGCCAGCTAACTATGGGTCCATTCTAATTCTGCCTGCTCTTTGATTTTCAGTCATGTGATCCCCACTCCACACAGAGAAGAACCCGCCATCTGCTAAGGCCCTCACTGAATTCAAGGACATGTGCTGAAGACTCGCAGGTGCGGCCTTGCCTCCTAAATGAAAATTGCTTCCAGTTCCAGTACAATCTAACAGGTACAGTTGAACCCCACAGTCATTCTCCCTAAACATGGACTAATGGGAGACTGCGTGTGCATGTGCGTGTGCGTATTTTCATTCTTGAGATTCAGGACTGACAGTGGAATGTGAGAGGGTATTGCAGACAAGATCGAGGATTTGACATTTCCGGTGTCCCTTCACAGAAAGAAATGCCTGCACTTGACAGGTAGCTTCAGCAAGGCCACCTGGAATCTCCGAATTCCAAGATGCTTTGAAAGACTTGGCGAAGTTTCAGAATAGAGCTGAGTTAAACCGTGATAACCAAAATAATAAAAATATGCAGGGGGGTAATTTACCATTTAGGGAAGAACATAATCATGGTGTCATAATTTAGCCCTCCTACGGCCTTTATTATTTCAAGAAATTCAAGCTCGTGATGCACTTGCGCTGTGGGTCTCAGTAGGATAAATAGTAAGCCTGAGTGGACAGGGATGATTTAAAAGCACTGGGAACCCCTCATTATGAAGCCACCGCTCAGGATTTTCCTGGGCCCCGCAGTGTCTTCATACCACAGATTGTTTGGTTACACTGATTCGCTACCTGCCATTCCCAGCAGGAGCAGACCCACAAAATGCCACAAAATGTGAAACCGGGTTAAGTCTCGATGTTGAATTCAGTACCCACAGCCAAACCAGCACATGCCTGGCGAGGCAAAGCAATAGTCTCTTCTGAAACAAATTCCCCACTGAGGTCACAGTGGCACTACTGATATTTTCTCACATAGGAAACTTTATAATGAATTCTGGGGTGAGGGTGGGAGGGCAATTTGATTGTCTTTATTGGTGAAAGATAACAGTGTATTTGCTCTCTTACTTTAGTTAAAGGTGCTTCAGATCCTTGATTTTTATAGTAATTTTTCAGAAATAAGTGAAATTTGCTTTACTGGAAAAGCATGTCTTTAAAATACTGACTTTATTATGTATCAGTTTACTATTCCTGTTAAACTCATAGATCATTTATAAATATGGAACGTGTCCTTAAGGTGGTTCTTGATGTGTATCATCAAAGGCCATTCTTTCTAATCACACTAAAAGTAAGAGTTGTTTTTTTTTTTTTTTAAGAATCAGATTAATTATGGGATAATTAATTCAAACTCCGAGTTGTCTAGTTTGCAATACAACTATCCAAATGTATAAAACCTTCTGCCCTGGGGACACTTGGGTGGCTCAGTCAGTTAAGCATCCAACTTTGGCTCAGGTTGTGATCTCACAGCTCGTGGGTTTGAGCCCTGTGTCGGGCTTTGTGCTGACAGCCAGCCAGAGCCTGGAGCCTGCTTCAGATTCTGTGTGTCTCTCTCTCTCTCTGACCCTCCCCTGCTCACACTCTGTCTGTCTCTCTCTCAAAAATAAATTTAAAATTTTTTTAAATTTAAAAATAATTAATTAAACCTTCTCTCCTGAGACAGTAACTTGAAAAGATTAGACTTTCTATAATATCCCTGTCATTCTGAGGTATCTTTCCTTTCTCAGGCACCTGTCTTAAGCCCCACTGTTTCAACTTTACCAAATGGTTTAGGTGACTAGATTTATTCTTTGAAAATAGTTCCAGGAAACAGTAGCTTCATTTTTGGGTTCCTTTTCTATCAAGTTATCCCCCAACAAACAGATGATTCCAAACTAGTTTTCCTTTACCATGCATGTGGGTATCTTTCCTTTCCTCTTCAGCAAAACAGTGGCATAGTCTCCAACAAACCATTTGGCTTTTTACTTTTAGAAAGCAAACTTAAGAAGTTAAGTTGGTTGTCTTGCAGTAAAAGAGTTGCGTGGTGCTTTTGGAAGCCACCTGGAAATTATTTTAGGATTATGTATATGCTATCCTGCCTCACCAATGCAAATAATTAAAGGTTTGTTGTACTTTGCTCACATGACCATAATTCTGAAACTCAGTGTGGTGATCCTATACCTGTAGAGTGGAGCACATGCCAGCTGAGTGAAAATGCCACCTGCGGACAAGGCGTCAGGACCCGCCTTCTGAGCTGCATACGCAGCGATGGCAAGCCAGTTGGCGTGGACCAGTGTGAGCAGGTAATTTGTTTGTGCCTCATGCTGGGGGCTCTGGGTTTTGTTGTGGTGGTGGTTGTTTAGTTTTTTTGTTTAGTTTTGTTTTCTTTTTGTTTTGTTTTTTTGTCATATTAGTCTACAACCATGATGTTGAATATAAATGACAAACTCAGATCCCTTCTTGAAAAACTTAGGTTCCGCTCTAACTGGTACAGCATAGTTCTACCTCACGAGTTTAAACTTAGTCAAAATGACAGGGGAAGGTCATTTTGCACTGAGGAAATGGGTTCATTAAAAACTTAATTGTACTACCTTCAAGAACTTATATATATGTACTTGTTAACAAACTATTCATATGAGGTGACTATAATATTTAGATACGATTCTGTATTAGGCAGGTGATTCATTTGCATATATGATAATCACTGTGCCTTGCATATAAGATGAACACTGATAGAATATGCACCGCACCTAATTTGCTTAGCAAAGGGTTGCTAGATAAATAGCACAGTTGTATTTTTCTTCTCAATCTCAGTTGAAATGCCTCCCTACAAAGTTCCAATTAGTGAGTTCAGAATTTTTGCAATGTCATCGTTCCTTTTTTTTTCTGTGATAAACTATATAGTGTTTGGACAAGTGCTGTAGTCAAATCTCTTCCAAAGAAGTTGCATTTCCTCTCCAACATCAAAGTGAAAATCACTATGAGGACACTTTAATAGAAATAAGAACTACCATATGCTGTCACACTAGAAGAATCATCAACACAGTTGCTTTCCAAAATTTGGAAATTGAAAATACGGGTCAGTGAATTCATGTTTCCACAGAAGCTTCCTTTGCAAATTGGCAAATGAAAATTGGTCCCATTTCTCCTGAGATAGGTGGAGCCCACAAATGAAATTAAAATCAAAACTGAATTTTGCTCACCTATTCTGACTTAAGTATTATCCTTCTAGTATTATTAAAACATGGCTCTCTTAACCAACGGTAAAGACACACAGCAGCTCTGAGACCAAGCCATCCAACATTGGACACCCCATTTGATGAAACTGTAAAACTGGCCAATATGGGGCAGAGTTCTGTCCACCACATGTCAGTGATTTATTTTAACATTTCATTTAATCTGCCTCTGCAGAAGTCTGCAGGAAAAATAAATCATTGATCTGCCGCAGCTCCAAATAAGTTGAAAATGTTACATTTGGTGTACGTAAAAAATCTTTTCTTTTGATACAAAGTTAGATATAAACTATTCATTAATAGAAAAATCAGTTTCCAAGTACCATGTGTTAAACAAATATTTAAAGAATATTAAAGAAGTCCCAGATTATTAACCTATCTAGATATCCATTATCTCAAAGGATCATATCCAATGTGGTAATTTCCTTTTTGCCCATGCAGCATGTAATCATGCTAAAATCATTAATTTTAACTTGGTGTGGACATTGCTAACATTTAACATGTGTTGAATGTCAGAGTTTTCCTAAATAAGCACATGGTGTATGATTTCTATGGCAGAATTTTTCATTATTCTTTCTGTGTTTCTTAGATGATTTATTCTCTCACTAAGATCTCTTCTAGCTTGGCCATTACAAGAAGCTATAGATTTTGCCTAAATGCTGGTTTCAGAGAAGACAAGAGAAAAATAAACCATATCACCAACTTTTCCTTTGAATGAGAGTATGGTTATGTTTTCAACCTAACTGGTCTTTTTAATGAGTATGGTTATCGATTTTGTTTTTAGTCTTATTTATGTTTTTAGCCTGGAGAGCTGTTCATTTTGAGCTATCTATGTGCTGTTGGCCCATCCAGAACAGCAAAGTACCTGAATTTAGAACTGAGGTGTCCTGCTTTTGTGCTTGCTAAGCGAGGACAGATTTCTGGGTCATCTAACTGCCTGCGCTCCCAGCACCCTAACTGCAGGTCTATTCTGTAGTTGAGGATCTTATAAAAATAAATTTGGGCCAACATGCTTCTTATTTGTGATGGAAGGACAACCATATTCTGTGACTGCCACCAATTTATATAAGAAAGGATATTTTTCCCTACAAAGATGTAGAAAGCTTATTATCATAGAATAAAAGACATAGAATAAAGTCTTTCCCATGAAAGGATACTGATTTGATTTGACAGTGATATGATTTCTCCAATAAAATCATACTTTATTTCCATCTGCAGCGTAATTTGGAGAAGCCCCAGAGAATGAGCATTCACTGCCTAGTGGACTGTGTGGTCAACTGTCAGCTCTCAGGGTGGACAGCTTGGACAGAATGTTCAAAGACTTGTGGCCATGGAGGTACCTGGTTTCCCTATGTTTGTTCCCAGTAAACAGTTGGGTAGAGGGTTTTTTTTTAATTTTTTAAATGTTTTTATTTATTTTTGAGAGAGAGACAAAACATGAATAGGGGAGGGGCATAGAGAAAGGGAGACACGGAATCTGAAGCAGGCTCCAGGCTCTGAGCTGTCAACACAGAGCCCAATGGCAGGCTTGAACCCATGAACTGCAACATCATGACCTGAGCTGAAGTTGACACTCACCTGAGTGAGCCATCCAGGCATCCCCAAATAGTTTGGTTTTTAAATG
Organism: Suricata suricatta; assembly: GCF_006229205.1. Classification (NCBI taxonomy): domain Eukaryota; kingdom Metazoa; phylum Chordata; class Mammalia; order Carnivora; family Herpestidae; genus Suricata; species Suricata suricatta. The sequence continues at coordinate 88,636,027 of NC_043702.1, read as the reverse complement.
TCTTTCTAGGGGCACCTGGGTGGTTCAGTTGGTTAAGCGTCCAACTCTTAATTTCTACTCAGGTCATGATCTCATAGTTCCTGAGACTGAACCCTGCATTGGGCTCTACATGACAGTGTGGAGCCTGCTTGAGATTGTCTCTCTGCATCTCTCTCTACCCTCCACTCTCAAAATAAATAAAAAAACTTTTAAAAGAGGAAAACTAAATAAATGCCTTTCTGTATGCAATAATTTAACAAATGGGCATATGTCATGTTGGTTAGTTGGAGACAACATGAGGCTGACCCAGAGGGGAAGAGAGATAGAACTTGGCCTTGTATGAGTCCTTCATATCTAGGCAGAGGTTACAAAACTGACTTGGTAATGGTGGCAGACACCAGAAGAGCTGCTGGACCAGAGGGACAGTGTCTGTTCAAAAGGTCATAAGCTCAACCAACTCAAAAAAAAAAAAAAAAAAAAAAAAAAAAAAGTTGGCCTCCATGGTTTTTGGAAGAAGTATGTATTATGTAAGTGTAGCTGACTCTTGTGTCAGGCAAACCTCCAAATCACAATTGTTTATTATCCTAGAAACTAATTTTTTACTCACATAAAAGAATATGTTGCTTGTACTTTAAAAAGTGCATCAAGGACACAGGTATCAACCTGTGTTGAGAATCTACCACTCTAATATAGCCAAATTAGCTGAAAGGTGCCATCCAGTTGGCTCTGTGCAGGTTTTGATGGGCCAGTTTGGAAGTAACATACATCCTTCCAACATCTATATGATGCAAAATTTAGTCCCATGTTCCCAGTTCAGTGCAAGATGGTTGGCCAGCAGAAGTATTTCCTAGATGGCCAGTTATTCTTAGCAACAGTGGTACACTATAGAGGAAAAGGAGTATACATCAGTGGTGAACAGATAGAAATCATTACCACAAATTCCCAGGATGCAGTGGCCAAATGATATACCATGGCAAGGAATGAAAGGCAACTGATACTCAGGAGGTAGGCATATGGCTATATAGATGGCACACCAGCACCAGGCCAAAGTAGAGACCATGACATTGTCCATGGAAGAGAGCACAGCAAGAGCATAATGAGAAAGCACAGACCTATGGTTCAGAATAAAACTCTGGTCCTGAAAAAGAGTTAGAATTTATCACAAGGTAAATGTCATAAAATTGGAGTAGGGTCCTAGGGAAAAATCTTGTATGTCTAAGCGCTAAGCAGAGGAGAAGGGAAGAGTTGCAAGTTGTGGGAACCATGGAATCAAGATGGAAGGAGGATACACCAAGACCAGCATCTGATTGTCAAACAGAAATACTTGGGAACAGATCGCTAGAAGTTCTGTGACTGGCCCACTGGCACTAGCACATAGGCTTATTTCTAAAGTACTCCAAAATGAGTGTGCTGGGGTTGCAGATAATTCTCTGCCTCAGTTGAGGTATCTGAGGAACTGAGGCAGGATGCAGCATGGAAAAGAGGCTCATCTGTGAACTCAGCTGTCAGATTTTGGAGAGGGTAGAGCTGAAACCATTAGCCAGGATTTGTATTAGGGAAATGTGGCTAAGAAAATGGAAAACTACTTTTGCAAAGAGCATCACTCACAATGAAAATGCGGGAGTCCAAATGCCCAATAATAACATGCCATTTTGTGCACAGTTGAGAGCCTGTAAAGAACCTCAGGAAACCAAATGGCAAATCTTAAAACCAAGATTTCAGTGACTGGCCTGCTGTTCCTCAAATATTCTGATCGGCAGCAAGGTCTAGGTTCCAACTGGGCATCCACTTTAAAGTTGGGTAAATCTAGTTTCAAATTGCAGCTGTTTAGGCAGATTACTTAATCCTTCTGAGTCTTAACTTCTTTATCTATAAAATGGAATTTATGCACTCCAGAGGTGTTTTTGGTTTGAGAATTAAATAAAAGCATATGAACACCTAATACAGTAGCTGAGACACCACCAGATGTTTATTTTATGTTAATTTCTGTCTCCATCTTAGTCCCCAGGAGTAGAGCAGGTCATTGGAGACTACTTAGGCTCTTTTAAGGATTATCCTATAGACTTAGTCACTCTATCTCCATATCTTATTTCTCATCCTTTCACCCCATTCAAAATCCATACATTATGGTCACAGCATACTGTATTTTAAAATTGCAAATTTGAGGGACACCTGCATGGCTCAGTTCCTTAAGTGGCTTATTCTTGATTAGACTCAGGTCATGATCTCATGGGTTGTAAGATCAAGCCCCACATCAGGTTTTGCAATGGTGTGGAATCTGCTTAAGGTTTCTCCCTCTCCTGAGGTGCCTGAGTGGCTCAGTTAAGTGTCCAATTTCATCTTAGGTCATGATCTCTCAGTCTGTGAGTTCAAGCCCTTTGTTGGGCTCTGTGCTGACAGCTCAGAGCCTGGAGCCTGTTTCAGATTCTGTGTTTCCCTTTCTGTCCTTCCACTGCTTGTTTGCGCGTGCTCGCTCTCTCTCTCTCTCTCTCTCTCTCTCTCTCTCTCCTCTCTCTCTCTCTCACACTCCTTCTCACTCTTGCTCTCTTTATCTCAAAGATAAATAAACATTTAAAAAAAAAAGTTTCTCCCTCTGCCCTCTCACTTGTGTGTGTGTGTGCACACGAGAGCACACGCTCTATCAAAACAAAATGCAAATTTCAACAATTGTTTTCCTATTGACTTAAGAGTAATTTATTCATTAAACAAATACCCATGTGCCAGTTCTAGTTCACTGTGTTGGGGATTGTAGCATTGGGCAGAGGGGTAGACACTTACCCTCTTGTCATGGGGTTTACCCTGTAACTGAGTGACAGGAGACTGTAAACAATCAAATAGGTAATATTGCATGTTGATGGGTTCGCTGAAGACTTATACAAATGAGAGGCGTTTTTCACATTAGTGATGTCTTTAGTCAGAACAACTGTTTGCTACTCTGTCCAGCCTGGTTATTCTACAGTTATAAGCACTGCAGTCTAGTCCTCATGGGTCTCTGGGAGGTATGACTCATAGAAGTAAAGGGTAGCATGGACAAGTAGAGAAAGGATGAGGTTCTATACTGCAAGCAGGGTCCACAAGGACCTGTGGGATCTCACCTGTGCCTGCCTCTCTAGTCCCAGCCTCCTTCACTGGCACACAGGCGCTCTCTGCTCTAATAGAGTGTATTTCAGTCACATCCCTGAGTATGTGCTACTCCTCCCACTGGCCCTTTCCCCTGTGTGGAACATCGTACCATCACCCCACTACTGCCTTCTACTACTCTTAAATTGCATGCATCAAATCAGTTGCAATGTCTGTATGTCTGAGGAGCCAAAGACCCTATTTGGGTTCATCATGTGTGAATCCCCTCAGTTCCCATGAGCATAGTACATGGCACATTGGAGGAATTTCACTTAATATCTGTCATTGCGCAGGTGGTTCTGGATCAGAGGGGAAAGCCGGAAGTGGAAGAGCCTACAGACTAGATCAGGAGCCCAAAGGTAGCCAGCCCCTTGCCAGTGGCTGTTTTCCTGGCCCTCTAACTAAATGCATGTCTTAGGTACATTACCCGAGAATGTAGCCAGTGAAAAAAAATCATGTCTGTTTATTATTAGTTTTGCGTGACAGTCCTAATTCTGCCTTTGTACCAAGTCAGTGAAACATGACAGATCTCCGTGTTGTGCTGCCTTTACAAATAAGACCCCTATTTGTAAGTTTAGCATTAAAGTATTACTTTAATTTTTCAAGTAATTTCTATTATTGCTCTGGACTCCCCAGACCCTGTTTGTCTATTAGACAAAAACAAACAAATGAAAAACATTTCCAAATCTGAATTCCGCTATTGGAGAATTCTAGGCAATTGGAGTTTGAACTTAAATTCACCTTTTCTAAGCCGCAGAATAATAAACAAAGAGAAACAATCAAAGATTTTCTAAGGAATTCATTGTGTAAACGAAGGTACCAGTGGGATTAGGGAAGGAATGTTAACTACTTGGATAAACAAGCTGCATAAAGCACTTGGAAGTCATCTAAATAGTACCCATTGACATTCAATACAGCACTGGTTACAAATCATGGCTAGCTATTCTCTAAGGGTCCATTAGGATGACTTCTTGGAAATCCTTTCTTGACCTCTAGATGTCTTGATCTCCTGAATTGTCAGATGTAATAATACTTTAAAAAAAAAACTATTCCATAATCTTGGTATCTGTCAAATCCCCCAGTGATCTAAATATGAATGTATTTCATTGTTCCTTTATTCATGCAACAAGGATTTGTAAAGTTTACACCTATTATTCTGGCACTTAACAGTGTCTTCTTTCATGGTCAACAGTGGCAATGTGACAAATAAATTATATGGTGACCATACTAGTTAGATGTCTGTTCTTGAAGGCAGGACTGTAGAAGTGTGTTCATAGGTGTTACAAATACAATCATTAGACGCTTTCTGAGTGTCAGGATTCTCCCAAAAGCTGAAGCTACACTGTGTATGGAACAGATAGGATCCCAGGCAAAGTCCCCTGACATTCAAAGTCCCACTGAATCCAGTGAAAAATTGGAGGGTGATAACAAGGCATATAGCAAATCAACTAGGAAATAAACACAAAAATAAGAGATGTCCACAATGAAACCAATGATGAAAGCAAAACAGATCATGAGATGGAGAAGAAGTAGAACAGCAAGTATTTCACAAGGGAGTGAGGGCTGTGGAGAAAGTTACTGCAGAGCTGATACTCATGTCAAAACTGAATGACAAGTCCCCATAGCTCTTATAACTGGTAACTTCTATTTCAGTTTCACAAGCATTTTTTACTACCTGTTATATTCCAGCCTCTATGTCAGGATCTACAAACAAAAACCTAAGAATAGGTATTTTTCTAATTATATTTGTGCTTGATTTCAATCTTAAAAAATAAATTGATCAGTACAAAGAATAGGATACATGGTCATTGAATTTTTAAGCAACCACCTCAGGATGTTGCTGGGACCACTTTGTGGTTACTTTACGCCCTACAGCCCCCAAACTTCTCCCTGATGGCACTTACAGCACCATTCTTCCCTGATCGTCACCCGCCCCCGCCACAGGAAGATAGTAAATGTTTCCAAAATGAGAGAGTCGTGTATTTAAATCATGCCTTAATCTTTGCACAGCACAACCTAAAAGCAGTAAGCAAACAGTGATAATCAAAAGCAAAAATGTATGGCAGCAATGAACGTGTTTCTTAAAAGAGCTCAAACTCTGGAGCTGAAAAGGTTGGAAACTATCACTGAAAAGCATCTGTGCCTTGTCTCTTCTAAGACGCCACGCCAGCAGCTGTCTTGTTAGCCACTTTCGTTTTTCCAACTGGTGGTGGCAATGGGGCAGAAACCATGAGAGGAGATAGTTTATTTAGTCACATTAAAGTGGGCAAGCAAGTTGCATGGGAGTCTGACTCCAGCATCTGTGGCTCTCGGCTGACTTCTTTATCAAAGGCAAAAAAGTTCACAGAGTTGTCTCAGTTTATGAATTCTCGGGCTGTCAGGCCAACGCCAGTGTGGTAGGTGTCCTGGCTGCTTCCCCATGAGCCACACTTCACCGTCAAACAGGCAGAACTACATTGATCTGGGGAGAGATTTTCAAATGAGCTCTTTCTCTATTTTCCAAGTGTCTGGATTACCTCTTTAATGTACACCTGATGCTTGGCATACACTTTCTAATTGTGTTAAAGAATTCAAGGTCAGAACAGTTTGAATCCAATTTATTTCACCTTCGAGAGAGACTGATTCTAAGCTTCTACTAAGGGATCTTTTTAGATAGATTTCAAAGATCAAAGCTTGTAATAGAAGAGCTTAATATTTGGATTAGTCATGTTCTTTGTTGAATTTTCATCAGTTCAGTGGAATGTAGAACTCCCTAAATTTAGCATATCATGAATTATTCATAATTATTTAACTGATAATATTCTAAGAATATTGTTAATCTCAAACTGATTTTTTCCTATTTCATATTTTTAATTCAATGCATATGAGTTTATATTTTCTATTTTATGTAATCCAGCCTGACTCTGTGTCTCTCAAATGGCATATAATTTTTCTGTCAACTCAAGCCTAGGAAGAAAAAAATAATTTTGTATTAATTCCAAAGTACCACAACTTTGTGATTTCCAGCATTGTTTTTTTCTTTTAAGCAAAGGCAAGCTGGTAACCTTCATTTTTAGTATCTGTATAATATGTGATCAGTGTGGTATCCTTGAACAGGCACCGTCCAATAGTTATAACAAGTCAAAATTATTATATCAAGGAATTAGTTCCTATGACAAGAATATAAGAGTTAAGTTAGAAAATCTATAGAATGCAGAAAAAACCAAAGACCAGACAAGAAGCCAGAAGATCTAGGTTTTTGAGCTGGGTTTTCTAATGGTAAGTTGGAGCACTTTGAACTAGTCTTTGCAGAACTCACACTATTTATCTATAAACTAATGAAATGTTAGAACATTTCATTTATAACATGCATTTGTTGGGCACAATTACTGGAGCCAGGAGTGTTTTTTTTACCTTTTACAACAGTACTATAAAGTACAGGTATAACTTTATATGTGAGGTGATAAGCAATTAAGCAATCTGCTCAAGGTCATACAGCTTGTCGGTTATGGAGAAAAGATATGAACCCATGTTCAGGCGTCTCCAAAGACCCATTTTCCCCTTTGCATCTGACACTGTACTTGTAAATGTTCATGTTGTATACATGACCCTGTGTTGGGTGCTATATCACTTTATAAAAATTCTCATAATATACATATACAGGTATATTTAAGAATAAGCGGAAGAAATGGATCTCAGATTAGAACACAAAGGACAGGGGCGCCTGGGTGGCTCAGTTGGCTAAGTGTATGACTTTGACTCAGGTCATGATCTTGCAGTCTGTGGGTTTGAGCCCTGTGTTGAGCTCTCTGCTGACAGCTGAGATTCTGAAGCCCGCTTGGGATTCTCTCTCTCTTTCTCTCTCTCTCTCTCTCTCTCTCTCTCCCTCTCACTCACTCACTCTCTCTGTGTGTGTCTCCCTGCTCACACTCTGTCTACCACTCTCAAAAGTAAATAAACACTTAAAAAGTTTTTTAAAGAACACAAAGGGCAGTAAGGGCTTTAAGAAGTCCTGAATTTTCAGCCTAAATATTTACTTGTTTTGTAATCAATACTGTTGCATATTATCTAGTTCATCTAATTGGGATATAGCTGCAGGGAGCCAATATTACTGATGGGAAATGTGTGACTCTGATGGACAGAGTAGCTGCAAGATGGCCAAAATCACGCTCTCTGCCCTTCTCCTCTTGCATCACATGGAGAGATCCTTATTGGGATATTTCTGCTGCACATAGGTTTTTACAGTGGTCTGTCAAGTTTTGTTAGCTTCTAATGGGACTGAATGGGATTGTTGAGAGTAGACCTAGAGATAAGTGGTTAGAACACACTACAGAGAAGTCTGGAGCTCTTTATTGCCAAGAAAAGCCAAAGGTGCCTAATCTATTCTTGGAAAACCTACTGCAATCCATGATACCATAGTCTTCTCTTGATCTCTAAAACCGTGGTCTTCTTAGTTTCTTGCTTAGCTGACCTCACTCCCAGATAGATGGTCATGGCTCAGACTAGTCTGTTTTACTATGAAAGGGTTATGGAATCTTATGGAATCTTTATCCTACCTAAGTTGAGTGTTCTCTAGGATGACAGGTATTTGGGTGCCAGAAGCCATTTTCAGATAGGCCAAGGAATCCCTCTGTAGGGGACACTTTTGTACCATGGCTCTGAAAGCAGAACGGATTATCTTCCATTTCTAACAATGCCAAATGTAGGCCAAAAATCAGTCTTTAAGGTGATTGGGACTGAAATTTTTACTCATGCTGATACATTAGAAAATAACAGTGATCCTTGGGATGCCTTTGTGGCTCAGTTGGTTGAATGTCCGGCCTCAGCTCAGAGCCTGGGGCTTGCTTCAGGTACTGTGTCTCCCTCTCTCTCTGTTCCTCTTCTGCTCACACTTTGTTAAGAGAAATAACTAATAGAGTCCAGTACAAAGAGCCTTAGGAAATCAACTGAACATTTTAGACAATGTAACTTTCCACTGATTTCAGAAATTAACGGCAAATACCCAAAATCAAATAAAGAGCTATCAGAGTTGAAGGTGTTAATACTATAATTTTAATTACTTTTTACTAAAGGAAAATATGACATATATGAATGCAGGTAGCACATTTATTGTAGAGGGTAGACCTAAGTAGACATCTCAGACTTGTCCATGTGGCCTAATAATTACAGTGTAGCATCTGATACCTGACTTGGACCAGATGAGATCCTTGGAAAGCACACACTTTTGGAATAAAGTAGACCTTTGTTTCAATCCTGCTAGCTGTGTGGATTTGCAAAAAAACCCAAAAAACAAAAATACAAACAACAACAACAACAACAAACTTCTCTGAGCTTCAATTTATGAACTGAGACTATTAATAATTGTGTCTGAAGCAGAATCTGAGATCAGGATTCTTGTTGAAGTGATTTATTTGAGGGTAGTGGGGAGAACAGGTGCTCTTGGGGGAATGGGAGCAAAGCGAGCAGAATAAGGAAGGGGAAAGAATGAAGTAAGAATATACTAGATCATCTCTGTATCAGCATATTGTATTCACTTAAGTAATTTAGTCCTTTCCTCCATATTAAAAAGGATACTTTTTTAATGACAAAAGGTGTTATACAATAAATTGCCTTAATCAGAGACATATGTGATTAAAATTGGTTAATAGATTCACATGACCAGCTCTTAATAAGGTTTTTTAGTATCTTTTTGCTTCTTTTTCATTTATCTTGTCATCTGCTAGAATTTGCTACTACAAACCTTAGGTAGCAGGCACCAAAAGCTTAAGAATGAATCCATAGGAGGAAACACTTAAAAATGTAAACACTGTACTCAGTACATTGAGCCCATCCATGGCCAGCCCCTTGTAGATGTCAGCTCTGTTAAGACCAACCTTGCCAACAATTGTGCATATGCCTTGAAAATTCAAATCCTGTTTCAAAAGAGATAATGCCATGGTGGAAATCAAACCAGTCATAATATTCAAACAACATGGCATAAGCACAAATTGACTTTATCTACTACTAATACTGTATTTACACATCTGCAGTGCATCAGGGTTTATGGGTATGTTCATCTAAATTGCTCATATTTTAATGAACTATTTAAGGTTAAATGGGTATATTCTTTATTGTTTTATTATTGTTGTATTTCCTCTTCCACTTTCCCCTATATACATACTTTGCACTGTTTGGGTCCTATTCAAACTGCCCAGAGCTGATATCAAAACCATAATTTTCAGTTAATCCACTATGTGTCAGGGACACAGAAGAACTGTTGCTCAAAGCATGCCACTGTAAAGGGACGTGGTGGCTCACTCCTCATATCTGAAAGTATGGTCAGAGAACCACTGCATTTGACCCCGTTTCCTTTTATTAATATACAAACTGACAAATATTTGAACAGTTTTGAGAGCTTTTTAATTAATTTTCCACATCCCCTTTGTTAGTGGAGCCTCAGAGTAAAGTCTGAAGACTGCTGAGTTCAATGGGAATGTAATCTGGTCTCATACACTTTAAATCTATATGCAGCTTTCAATATGGGTGTGTGTGTGTGTGTGTGTGTGTTACAACTCATATGCCTGACTGTTTTGTTCTGTTTTTCTGGAGTTATTTCCATGTGATTCTTTTTCCTTTGCCAATTATTGCCAATTTAACTGTAGGCCCAATATCACTGTTGCTTATGATGAGTTCCCAAAATTCCTCAAGGGAGGAGAGGAAAAGGATCAGAGAAAATTCCTAGCGAACTTAGCCTATTGTAATTTGGGTCTTTGTTAAATTGAAAACATATTTTATAAGGGAATGCTTTTCTCTCTTTTATAGCTTGAAGAGTAATCCATTTCTATTTCTACATCTCATTGGTACTGCTCCTTAAGCATCTTGTCTATAGTTACTGTTGAATTTAGGTTCCAAATAGATTCCAAGTCCTATATCTTATATTTTTATTGATGAACATTAACCCAAACAAGAGGAGTCCAACACAGTGTCCAAGAAAATCCCCCCATTTTCAGATTTGAGGCATTAGGATGTGCATGGTAACAACCTTCGCTCTTACTCTAAGGGCAGAAGGAATCCAAGCTAGAGCAGGAGGGGTTTAGTGAGTTGGGACCAGGCTGACTCATTAGGAATTTCATAGTTATATGCATTTTATTTCATAAGCCCTATAGAGCACAGGGAGGAGCATCCAGGGCCAGTTCTAGTAATGGATATGAAATAGGGGTTGTTAAAATAAATGGTTAGAAAAAGAAGTTTTAATAAGCACCTACTATAATTTTGATACACTGTTAAGATGGCTTATATATGGTATTTTTTTATTGATATAACCAACATGAGATGACTCTAAGGAGTCCTAATCATTTCAGGATTTTTCACCTGAATCAGCATAATTGTGAATTCTGAAGGAAGCCAATCCTTTTATAATATCAAAATATCCTCTAACGCACTGACCGTTTATGAAGCCATCCCCCAGCCAATGACCTTTCTCCGCTGATGCACGTTCTGTCATTGCATCAGAGTATTTATTGGTTGGGCTCTAGCAAATAGAGTATGCGCCCAGAACAAAGGGATACAAAATGCACCAATCTGTACGCCAAAGCTTAATTGGGGCTCTTGAGAAAACTGGTGAAAAATCAGGCAAAAGTCAAAGATTCTAATGATCAAACTGCAAAGCCAGTCACAAAACGATGCACCTTTTATAGGGTAATCACACATTATATAAGAAGTATCAGTAGTTGATTTATCATTTGTCTTAATAGTGATTGTATGGTTGCCATTTTCATCTACATGGTAGTTAATAGTAGATCAAATAAAACTACTTCCATACTTTTCAGTTCCAGAAAAAGTCCTATTTAGACTTTTTTTTATTATTTATTAAAAATAATTTTATTCCCATTTAAACAGATTCTTTTTTTAAGTGGCATTTTCCTCAGCATGAGTTACCCTCAGCTAATAAGGACCTTTTGTATACTTTTGTATATTTCACAGAAGAAATTCATGCTCAGAGGAGTTAAAATACTCCCATGCAGTCACATCATTTACGAGCTGTTAATTTGAGAGAGCTGTTTCCAACGAGAGAATTTTGATGCCAAGTCCAGGTTTCTTTTCACCATACATCAGCTATTTTAAAATTCTCTTTCTCTTATATTCTGTATCACACTGTAACTTTAAACATCTTTAAGTTGGCCACGTTTTCACTTTTCCCCTCTCACATGAAAATTCACTTTCACCAAAACCATTTCTTTTGGCTTTTTATTTTAGGGGTTTTTTTTTTGGAATAATCATTGTTGAGAGATGTTGCTTGATTGAACATTCCATCCCTTCTGACATTTGCAATCCCAGGCAGGCAACTGTAGACTACTGCCATTGGAGATGGCGGACATCCTTGTTGATACCATCGTATACCATGTAGCTAAATTTAGTATTTACAACTTCAGGATGTGTGAAAGAGTGCCTAATTTTAAGGGTACTTTCTCCGTTTAATTTATACAACCCAAATCCCTGACTTAAAAGGAAAAAAGAAACTTAATAAGAGATACCAAGTGCTCCACAGAAACCTTTTACACACTCATGCTTTCATTAGGAATATTTTTCTCATTGAACTTTAATACTAGCCACTTAAACATGACAATATACTTCAAAATGTAGGATTATTACAAGCTCCTTGATTTAAAATGTTTTTGGTAGTAATTGGCATTGTTTGAAAATATTATTTTTTCCATTAGGATAGCAGAGAAACCATATGGCTGTGCTTACAATAAATGGTTTTAAACTTCATTATTTCAAAAAGTAATAAATAGCATCAGTTTTTTTCTGTTGAATACTTTAGGTTCCCCACCCACACACATACCTCTATGTCCAGCAAAAGATATCTGTCGCCTTAATAGAAATAAATGAAACAGTTCTAAAGTAATGGCTATCTGCATGCCATCAATTCAAGAACAAACTTGAAATTATTTAGTTATAATGAAATAGAGCCTCTTTCTCTGTGATAAAGGCAACATTGCATTGTTATTATTCTTACAATGATGGATAGAATAGAATGGAATTATAATGGCATTTAGGGTAATAAGCATTTAGGTCAAGAGAATAAATGTAAAGATTATTATAAAAACTGAAGAGTATTTAAGCAAGAATTAATGTAAAATACCAAATATATTCACCAAGCAGAAACAACATTTCATAGGAATGATGTGTAACTGGCATTACTTGATTTGAGTGATGCTGGGTAGAACATCATTTCAAAAATGCATGGTCTACATAGGAACTCAGCACCCAAGAAGAATGGGTGGATTCTGTTATTCACTAAGCACATGTTATTGTTGACTGAAGTTTTGCTGTCACCCAGAGTTCCTTTTATGTTTTGCATAATAGACGGGGGTAAGTAGCTCTCCTTGCTCTCTCAACTCAGGGCTAATATGATAACTTCTGGAGCAAAGCTTTCTGGGTTTGAATCTTATTCTGCAGCTTACTAGTTGTTTTGACCTTAAACATGTGACTGAAACTCTACCTCATTTCCCTTATCCACAATATGGGATATAATAGAATTTTCTTTTAGGGTTGTTATGATTCTTCACTATATAAGTATTTAGGGGGCGCCTGGGTGGCTCAGTCAGTTAAGCCTCCGGCTTTGGCTCAGGTCAGATCTCACGGTCGTGGGTTCGAGCCCCGCATCAGGCTCTGTGCTGACAGCTAGCTCAGAGCCTGGAGCCTGTGTCTCCGGTTCTGTGTCTCCTTCTCTCTCTGCCCCTCCCCCTCTCATGCTCTGTCTCTCTCAGTATCAAAAATAAATAAAACAAACAAAAAAAATTTAGAATATTGCCTTAGTATATGGTACCTGGTCAATAATTGTGTTGATATATCACCATGCATTTTCAGATACCAAATACCATATAATTTATGAAACTACAAATTGAACAAATATTTAGTTAGTACTTAATGTGTATGAAATACCATGTTAGGGACAGAAGCCCAAACCTCAAGGAATAGAGAATGCAGTGATTAGAACTTCCTAGTTTTCTTCAAAAGGTCTTCTCAGAGAAAATTAGTTTACTACAAAATCTATAGTATGCTGGTGGCCAATGAGAGGTCTAGTCCACTGAAAGATGAGTCACTCTTATTTGTCCCTGAAATTGAGGGCATCTGAGAATTATTCCTACCCAGGGCTTTCAAAAGTGAATTCTGTGTTGAAGTTATAACTTGCTTTCATTTTTTAATTATTATTATTATTATTATCATTATTATTAGAGAAGGGGCAGGGGGAGGAGGGGCAAAGGGAGAGAGAGAGAGAGAGAGAGAGAGAGAGAGAGAGAAAATCTTAAGAGGCTTAGCCTGAAGCCTGAAGCTGGATGGATCTCAGGACCTGAGCTGAAACCAAGAGTCACAGTCAGATGCTCAATGGACTGAGCCACCCAGGCACCCCTTCGTTTTCCCTTTTTCCTAACCTATAAATCTAGAATCTTTGGCATTGACTTAAAAGACCCCATTCAAATAGCTTTAGTAGCATTGGCTCAACCTATTCTTCTTCTGGTTCTCTCTGTTCCAGCCACTTTGGCTTTCTGTCAGTTCTTCAAACATATTTTGCTCCTTTGCATCTCATGCCTTATTCTTCAGCATGAGACATTTTGTGTACATCCTGTCTGGCTACCTCCTTCAGGTTTCTACTTACGGTCAGCTGCTCATGAAAATGTTCCCTGACTCCTTCCCAGACTGGCATATATCCCTATAACATGCTCTCACAGAACCCTGCTTTCCTTTTTATCACAAATACAATTACACAGTTAACTTTATAAAGACATCATAGTCTCAAATAACAGTAATGAAACTATCAGCACATAGTACCTCATCAAGAAAGAATAGTAAGGACAGGAGTGAGTCCAGGAGAGAGCAAGAGAGAAACACAGACATTTACATTCTGTTCGCTCTTCCCCTTCAACAGGCTTATGACCTGAGGTCGCTGAGTGGCCATAAAATGACATGGGAGCCCTGCTCTTTCCTTGGCTGTTCCCATCAATCAATTTTCTTTTTCATTGAAATGGAATGCCAGTATTTGAACCTGCAGTTCAAACATCATGCCTCCTTCACACCAGCCAACAGCTTCATCTTGTGCTCAGTTAAAAAAGAATTTGACCCTAAACTGTAGGAAAATTATCCATGTGAATTAATTGACAGACACTCTGGAGATCTTGGGTTGGCACCTTCCTAAGGAATTTTCCAAGGTAATTTGGGTTGTGTGCAATTTTTACCCTACTTGCTAATTTATAACCTAACAAAAACCTAACAAGAAAGATGCAACTCTATTTTTAATATTTCTAATCTTGGCCTAAAGTACAAGGTCTAAAAGGGCAGAAGCTACCTCAATTTCATCACTGTATCTCTGGCATGTAGCAGGATACCTGGTCACACTGGAGCTTATTAAATATTTGTTGAATTAATTAACATTCTACCAGAGTTTATAGGATCAGTCTATTTGGGCAGCAATACACTTTGGAGTTAGGAAGACTAAAGAAGTAGAAGGCAGACAGAACTTTAATCTTTATGCAGATGTTATAGAACCTGTGTGCCCATAGAAACCTAAATTAAAATAGCAGAAAAACAGAGCCAGACATGACAAAGTTCAGTATATTTTAATGAAGACTTATATATGGAAGGCAACATCCTGTTTCTTAATTCGCTTTCTAAGCCAGCCTGTAAACAAACAGCTAACACCTTCCTTATCATTTTAGGTCGAATGAGCCGGACTCGATTTATCATTATGCCAACCCAAGGAGAAGGACGGCCATGCCCCACAGAGCTTACCCAGCAGAAAACCTGCCCAGTGACGCCCTGCTACAGTTGGGTCCTCGGCAGCTGGGCTGCATGCAAATTGGAGGTAGGTCATGTAATGATACTTAAAGAAATCTTCTTAGTATGCCTAAAGCATCTGTCTGGTCAGCCTGTGTGCTGACAGAATAAATTTCACAGCACCAGGGGCCTGGCACAACCTACTTTTATGCAATAGAGCACATGCAAAAATACAACCAAATGACTTAACCTCATGCCAAGTGTTGTTGCTTGAAAAATAGCCATTCATTAGTCACTGTTTCTAAAAGGGTCATGGGACTTTCATTCTCTTAGGCATGTCAAGAATACCATGTTATGTTCTTGGCTTATTGAAAATATCAAAGCATTATTTAATTAGGCAAAACCCTGATGCTATGGAAATGCACAGCTTGCTGTGGGCTGTATTTCTTAAAGACATACTTTGAGACTTAGACAAAATCTTGAAAAAGTGTATGAAAGTTATATTTTAACATTATTACATGAACCAAGGTTACTACATTTCCCTCAATGATTACTTTTTTATTGACCTGAAATATAAATGCCTAGCAACATCATCATATATCACATACCCAGAACTTTTGCTGGATCAGCAAAGATCTCCTACTGAGTTTCCTGTCTGGTTTCTAATGTAAGAAAAAGCACACTGATTTCTTTCTATTCTCTTGTTTTACTAGTTTTTCCTTTAGTTCATATTCCAAAGCACATTTTAATTAGGTAACAACAATTGTGATTAAGCATTAAGATGTCTGCAGAGTGTCTTTATAGAGATGCTTAGCATTCCTATTTAGGGTGACATTGTCATGCTGCATTACTATCTTGCAGAAGTTAAATGCCCATGTATTTTATAAGTCCCAGAGGAATGAACCTGTGTGGTACATTTGTTCAGTCTCCTTTTTACAGAAAATAAGATCACCATGCTCATTAATTCAGTAGTAACCTAACATTATTGAATCTGAATACTTGGCCTACTAGTCTAAAATCTTCTTTCCTAAATCTGAAGCAATTATTAAATGCTGCTTGGAATCACAATAAAAAAAAATGGAAGGAATAGTTTTCCTTATAATTGTGATAACTGTTGACAGTGTAGAGAAAATAAACTCAAAGAACTCAGGAACCCATTGCAGGGAAGAGAGAAAAAGGTTAGGGAGGAGAGCGAGAAGTGGGGGAAGGACCGAGAAAGCCCACACTCCAAGTCTCACCAAGCATACAACTACCACTCTACCTTAACTCTTCTCTTGTATCTTCCCTTCTCATCTTCTCAGGTATAAGGAGCCTTTATTTAATATGCAAGTCTGCCAACTTGTCCCATGGGGATATTCCAGGGCCATGCCAAGCGTAGTGTTCCAGTTTGCTCTACCATACTGAGCTCATGCCAGAACCAGAGGGGCAAGAGTGGCAGTTTGTGAACACTGTCTGTAGAATTGCCAGTGAGGCTTGGGGATTGTGGTGTCCCTTGGAGATACCCAGGCTTGGAGGCCCAGGAGCCCCTAGCAACAGGCATATCCAGAAATTTCAGAACTGCTTCCGATTTCTAGATGAGGTTATTCTTGTTCCCTGATACACTTCCAGTCAAGAGGAAATGCTGCAGTTCAACTTAATCCAGACAAAGCTCTCGAAAAACAAGTCTAGGTAGTGAGTTGTTCTGGGGTGGGCACCTTACCAGAACAGGGCCAGTCAGCTTTCTTCCCTAAGAATTTGGAATAGGATTGGAGCTGTTCAAAACTGGGTATCCAGGTACTCTTACCTGCCCCATTTTCCTGCCCTGTAGATAAAATAAGTAACTCTTCCTGAAGCAAAAATGAATAATGAAGGTGCCACACAAAAAGAGGAGCCAAAAAATAAAGGGAATCATGATGATATGAGTGGAATTTTGCCTGAGGTCAAGCTGCATTTCTGCTTTTTCTGAAGCCTAACTGTGAACCCTTTGTGAGACAGATAGCCCCATATCTTTTTAGCGGTTGCCTTTTCTTAAATGTATATGTTAATGGAGTTTGAATTACCAATTGAAATACGCGTGGGCCTCTGGACATAAAGTAAGATCACATCTCTCACAGCTGCACTTTTTCTCCTTGTCCAGGCTGTCCTTGCCTGCCAAATACAGGTTGGGCACTCATTCACTGAGGGCTGTGGTGATGTCCACATGGCTGACTGCCATCCAGTGGATCAAGCCATTAGAGAAGCTAGCACAGGACAACAGTGGATGTGCCAAAATGTCACTCACATAGAAAGAGATTAGCAAAAGGAAGTGTTTATCCTCAGGCTTTGCTTTTTTTTTTTTTTAGTGTTTTCTAGCTCTTTCTATCCAAATTCCCCAGTTGATAACATGTATCCACACATGTTCATGAATCTGTTTTACGAGCTCAGATTCCCAGAGTCTAACGGACTTAATGTTGGCCAAGGTTCTGCCAGTTCCTAGCTGTGCCATTTCTGCCAAATCTGCAAACTCTCCAAGTCTGTTTTCTTACCTCTATCAGGGGAGTAGAAATAGTACCTGTTTTTCTCTGGGAGCTTTTGGTAGGAATTAGAGTCTATATACAGTACGTACCTTGGTACCTGATATAAATTAAGAGCTCAATAAATTGTAGTTGCTATTATAATTTTGATTAAGACTATGATTATGATTATCATCACCATCTGCCTCTACACATCTGGAGAGTATACAAAATATCCGTCGATGATGCAGACAGTGGAGAGTCAGCCAGAGAATCTTCACTTGTTGACATTCTTGCTCAAAGAAGTCTGGGTCTATTTTCAGTCTCTAGTGTGGAAAGCTTTATGAATGAGAATGAGTGAATACTTCCTTTATGAATGAAATTATTCTGATGCTGATTTCTCTTCATCTTATGGCTGCTATTGTCAAAGATATAAGAGATTAAGGTTGAATATGGATACTAGGAACATATTCTTGTTTGTCTTGGTTTTTAAAGGGATCCCTGATGTAGATTTGTTTCCTGTCATTTCTTCACACTCCCATCTCTTAGGATGTCAAACAAAACTCTAATCAACTGCATCTTCTGTTACCTGAGGTTTCAGAAGGCAATCATGTACTGCCAATTCTTCAGACTCTTCTTTCCAAGTACTCTATAGAAAACATACAGCTGAGAGAATTCTGCAATGGATCCATCATCTGGAATGATAATTTATAAGAGAGAACCCTCTCCCCAAAGAGAAATTCAACTTATACTAGTTATTTTACACTTAGAGAGTAAATACTTGAGTATTTCCTTAAATGAATCCACTGTGTGTTGACTTTGAACCTCTACATAGCTCTCAAAAAATGCACTCATTTTTTTGAGTTTCACAATATCAATAGAAATTATTATAGCAATTATGAAATATTGATAAATCAGGTGTGGGAGTTGCCATCTTAGATAAACAAATGACAAACCTTGTGAAAACCTCTCTAGGAGCAAAGGTGATACTCTCCAATTTATGTGCCTATTTAGGTTTTTAAGCTTTAAATGGCTACAACCTGGACCTCCCCTAAGCTGCACCTTGACAGTATGTCTTTAAATCCTTACTTCCTTGTTATGTCAAGAATTCTTCAGCAGCCACTCTATAACATCATGTACCTCCAGCAGCCTGTCCACAACCTGTGCTTGGCACGCAGCAGTTGCTGCCGCAGTGCCTTGAGCTGATCGGGGCTCGGCAAGCCCCCCAGCCCCGCTGCATGCCCTAGCTAACCACCTCATCCTCCTCTGCTCCTGCCACAAAAGGCCACAACAGCCCAAAGCCTAAGAAAGGCTGTTTCTGGCTCCTGCAGGGGGCAAGGCATAAAAAGAACATGAAACACAATTTTCCAGTGCAGAGCACAGTTATCAGACTGTCACCTAATAATGGGTTCATGGATTATAGCATGTGGTATCCCAGACTGCGGTAACAGAGGTGCAAAGGTAGGAGCTCGCCCTCTCTCTCTCTAGCATTTTCTCTCTCCACCTCTCTCTCCCACCATATGAGCAGGAGTCATGAAAACTCCAGCTCTTCCACTGATTTCTGGACTTTGTAGAAATTGCACAGCACACCTTGAAAGTTTAGGGGAGTTAATACTGCCTAGGATTGCGTCCCTCCCCCATCTTGGATGGCACTGAGGCATGTTGCCACATGGCCTGTCTGGAAGATATGGGTGACTGAGAAACCAGCTGTGTTTAATTGTGAAGTGGAGGCCAGCTTGGCAACATACTACCTTATATTTGCTTTCCCTCCGTTTCTGCTCTAGTTCTTTACCCGCACTCTGCCATTTTAAAATCTCACCTCCTTAGCATAGAAGCTTTGCCTTAGGCTCTATTTTCTAAGATATTTATGGAAAAACAGAGCTACTATCTAGAATTATCCAAATATGCAGTGGGCTTCTTTTTGGAGTATGAGCACCTGACAAAAACTGAGGAGAAAATACTCATGAGTATCTGCCAAAAATGTTATAATACAAAACCTTTCATCAGGCAGATGGTTAGGTCAAATAACCACGAAGAGCTTTCCAGTTCTAAACTTCTGTTTCTGTGAGACATTGAAGAGTTTTTCGTTCTAATTGCCCCAAAAAATCTGTGTGCGATTTGTATTAAATATCTTCAAAGAACATTATTCAACACAGAAGGCATGCTGGGAAAACAACTTCTCGTGGCAAGAGAGAAAATCAGTGTTTTATTGAGAACTCCAGCCGAATCCATATGAGAAAGTACTGAATTCCCTACAAAAGAAAAACCAGCAAAGTAAAAGAGAAATGTATGCCCTGTGGCTGTACACCCTCTCTTGGGGAGTGATTATGGATTAGGCTATTTTAATACAAACACCTAGACAAATTTGTATGTCCTTTTTTCTTTTTCAGTCAATCCTGGCTGTGTTCCAAAATGAATCGTCATATTCTGAGTACATACATTCCATGGAATAAATTTGCATTTCTACTTCAGCTTCTCTCTCGGCTCTAGGAGGATTGCTGAGTGATACTTTCTTGTCGACAATTGAAAGATAACTCCCAGGAGGAGGAAGCTGCGGATTTTCTTGGGCAAGAGGTGGCAGGAGCCAAAAAAAAAAAAAAAAAAAAAAAACCAAAAAACCTGTGCGGTGCTAATTTTTTGGGTAATGTTAACAGTATCCTTTCCTTTTTTAGGGTGGAGACTGTGGGGAAGGAGTCCAGATCCGCAGCTTGTCCTGTGTGGTCCACAATGGCTCAGTCTCTCACTCAGCTGTAAGTGTAGATGAGGCACTGTGTGGAGAAGTGCCCTTTCAAGACCGTGTCCTCAAACAGCCATGTTCCGTGCCTTGCCCAGGTACGCAGTTTTAAATGATTGAGAGGGACTTCCCTGGCCATTTTAAAATTTCTTTTCTTTTTTTTTCTAGAGAAGCTCTCGTTAAAATTAAAATTTCATATTAACCACAATTTAAAATGCAACAAAGTTATCACTTTATAATATCTCTACAGCTTCAATGGAGGCAGAGTAGGTAAGAGGCAAAAAAGCACTGGACTTGGAAATTTAAGAACTAAGAATCTTTGTCACAACAATGGTGTTTACTAGAGACAGAGAGTCTAGTGCCTTGAACCAAAGTTTTTCTCTGTCTAGAAAATGTGTGAATAATGCCTAACCTGACTGTACTGGCCAGCGCTCAGTGTTGACTGGAATCTTGATGAACCCTTGAATGGTGGTACAGGAGGAGCAAGTAACACTATAGGTTCATAAAAGCATTCTATAAATGTGAAGGTCATTGTTAGTTACATAATATGTGTGAATTGATTTTAATCCTAATATCCAACCCAGCTTGTATGGTCTAAGATGCCTGAATATATCCACGTGTGTAACTACATACATGTGTATACATATATACATACAAATGTGTATGTTTTGATTAATATTCCTTAGATTAAAACATACTCCACTTCAGAGACCAACTTGTTCCCTTTATATCGTTTCTGTGAATGTCTATTTTACAATGTTAATGCTGCTCTTTGAAAACTGAGTTACTATCATCTTTACCTCTCCCTTTTAAAAAGGTTATTACTACTAGAAGACACACAGTCTTATCTACATAAAACTGCCATTACTACATTTCAAAGCATAGATCTAGTTTTCAGTACTTTCTTGCTAAACTAGATTAAACAATAAATTATTGTTCTCAGTATATTCTAAGTGGAAATTTGGTCAAGGTAGAATGTGCGGTACCAAGAACCTCCCATCACCCTATCACTGTGCCATCACCACAAATCTCCCCGTGAACCCTGTCCGTGTTTTTGAATGCCAGTTTTCATGTTATTTTCTTTCCTCTGTGCTGCACAATCATCCAGGAGACTGCCACTTAACGGACTGGTCAGAGTGGAGCACGTGTGAATTAACCTGCATCAACGGGAGAAGCTTCGAGACAATGGGCCGCCAGACTAGGTCAAGGACATTTATAGTTCAGTCTTTCGAGAACCAAGACAGCTGCCCCCAGCAGGTTCTAGAAACACGTCCATGTACAGGTAACAAGAGCACTTTTCAGTTCTCAGCCTTGATTGAGCAACGCTTATTCTATTTGTGTGTGAGGTGTAATAGAATCGCTGTTATCATATTTACTTGCAGGAGGCAAATGTTATCACTACACATGGAAAGCAAGTCTTTGGAACAATAATGAACGAACTGTATGGTGCCAACGTTCAGATGGCATTAATGTCACAGGTATTCCTGCCTAAGATTTGTGTGGGCACTTAAGAAAGAGCTGAGTGTTGGTGTTTGTGAGAAGAATTAGCTTACAAATTATAAGCCAGAGAAGATTGGGCAGGTGACCTTAGATGATCTTCATAGCAAATTGTCATTATACCTTTTTCTTTTTAAGTTTTAGTGGAGGTATATATATTTGGCATATAATGTTAAATTGATTTTGGGTGTACGACATAGTGACCCAACAATTACATACATTACGAAATGCCCACCATGATAAGTATATTATGATATTATTGAGTATATTCCCTATGCTGCATTTTTCTTCCCCATGATTTATTTAACTAGAAATTTGTACTTCTTAATCCTCTTCACCCATTTCACCCAACACCGCCCCCCTCCTTGACTTTTGGCAATCACCAGTTTGTTCCCTGTATTTTTAAGTCTGGTTCTTTCTTTTCTGTTGTTGCTTGTTCATTTGTTTTCTTAGATTTCGTACAAAGTAAAATCATAGGGTATATGTCTTTTCCTGTCTGGCTTATTTCAGTTAGCATAACACCCTCCGGGTCTGTCCATGTTGCTGCAAATGGGAAGACCTCATTCTTACAGCTGAGTAATACAGCTTTGCATCTTAGAAAGCAAACAATTCTATTTGAAGACCTGTAACATATATACAATGTACACTGTAAAATTCCCTTAAATATCATATTCTGAGTCAAAGGCTAAAAAGATACAGATAGTTTAAAACAATGGTCTCTAAAGTTTTAAATCCTGTACCTTCTTAGTAAAAAGTTTTTGAGGACATGTCTCAGTATATCCTATCCTGCACTCTTATCCTAAGATTTTATGAAACACATACAAAAGTTGAAATTTAAAGGGTGGATAAAGATAAAATATATTTGTTAATGGTGCAAAAAACTTTTTATTTTCCCTCAAAATTATATATCTTTGTATCATGCACTGGAAACTTGGTTTTGGATATTTTGCTAGTCATTATTGTTTAATATCTAAATATAGACTGAGCAAAGGCTCCCTCGTTTATGATAGTGGATATCATCTGATTATATAAACAATCTCAATTTTAAAGTTTTTTAATGGCTTATCAGAGAGAACTGTCATTGTTTTTACTGCTACTGCGGCTGACAGAGCTCACTGAATCAGTGAGAGAAGTGCTCTTCTTCTGTAGGAATTGGGGAATCATCAGCTCTGCCTTTTCCTTGTTTGTCAATTTTTGCACTGTGTATTCCCTTTAATCCATTGTTTATCCATACAATAATTTTAAGCTCCTTGCCCATTCTGTAAGTTATTATTGAAATTAAATATGCTGTAAATCTACCTAACCAGGAACACAGAAAGCAGAATCCTCTGCAGCATGCTGAGAGTTATGCTATCAAATTCTCTGCACCTAGTACTTGGCGCAGGGTGGACAGCTTGGGGCCATCCCCATGTTGGGGCAGCTCAGATTATGAGGATCAGATGTTAAGTATGAGAACTTAGTATTTTTAAAATTTAAACTAAGTATTGTATGAACTATACAGAGTTTTCAATTTTGTTCCCACTTCCCTAGAGATTCGCTGTACCCCTGGGGTGCAGACACTACTCTTTGGAGATCACTGGTTGAGAGAGTGTAAACACTCCTCCAACCATTATTGGTAGTAATAGGTCCATGTGATCATTGCCACTAATGCCCGGATTCTCCATTTCACCCATAGGTACTAATTCTGGATTGTAGATTCCCCGCCCACCCCCTGTGGGGATTATTTTATTCTTCCAGTAACAGTGGAAATGGAGCTGCTTCATTCCCAGGGGAAACATCTGTTTCCCACACCACCTTAAGCTGAAAGCTTTTCACCAGCTACCCATTCACAGACTGTAATTGGGTGACAATTATAATAAGGCAAAAGCTAGAATCTTTAAATGAAACTAGTATTATATAAATACAATCTAAACACTGCCCTCAAATAATACGTCAAGTTCCTACCTCAGTACCTTGAATCCAGGAAGGCATGACTGATACGTAAATGATTGTCAGATTATAGGGACATTATTCCATTCATTTACTCAAAAATGTTTAATGAGCACCTGCAAGCACTGTGTCGGATGTATGACTGCCTCTTCTGGAGTTTTACATTTGCTTTTAAAAATATGTGAAGCTCCACTTTTATGACTGTGTGTGTGTGTGTGTGTGTGTGTGTTTTCTGGTTGAGATACACTTAAAACGGTTTCCAAAGTGTTTGCTATTGTGGTCCATGAATCCATCAGTGGCGTTCTGTTAGCATTTAGCTGTTGCCAGTTGGCTTATTGCCTAGTTGGGGTGTTCAGGAGTGGGGGGAAAAATATACATAGAATGAGTCTTTGAGCAGATCTATTTTCTGCTCCTGAACTTACACTGAAATTTCATCACTTCTTCTCCTGATCCCTGCACACAGATGTTGCCCTCAAGCAGAGCCACATGATAGAATGACAATGCCAATGAGCAGGAATAAAAACTACCACAGACATCTTGTTAGCAGAGCCTCCCCTCCTGAACAATTCTTCCTGGAGTAATCTATAATATGCGGCTGGACCAAGTGTCAGCAAATGGACATAAAAAAATAATACTACTGTTATAGTGTGGCCAGTGCCAGAGAGGAAAGAGGAAAAAAAATATTTTAATGTTTCCCATAGCAGAGTCCACACGTGATGGTGGGTTTTTTGTTTTTTTGTAGGAGGCTGCTCCCCTCAGGCACGTCCCGCTGCCATTCGGCACTGTAACCCAGCCTGCAGGAAACCTTTCTCGTACTGCACACAGGTGAGGCCGGTGCGGGAGCCTCAACAGTTAATTGCTGTCTTATCCATATGCTGTTGGGTGTTTTCAGTGGGCTCCAGCCCCAGCAGCAGTTTCATGGGCTCACGGTACCATCTAGAGGAGTTTGCAGGAACAAACGCAGGTATTAAGGGTGTTTCTTTGTAAGGCTGTGTCTTACGGAGTCTTTTTCTATAACTCTGTCTATACCCAAATCTACCTTTCAGATATCTCATTTATATTAGCTTTGCTTATCAGCAAATGTTCTCAGTCGATTTATTCTTTCATTCTTAGCCTTTCATCTACCCAAACTATTTTGAAAGATATTATAAATATTTATATTTGCTAATTGTTTAGTAAAAGTTGAATATTTGCCTTTGGGGAAAAGCAATGTATGTGCACCTGCACACATTTTTTAAAAGCAGAAATCTTGCCCTCTGTTCTTCTCCCGTAACTCCCATTTACTCAGGAATTAATGCAAAATATGCAATGTATTCTTTTTTTTCTGTTTTATTTTTTATTTTTATTTTTGAATATAACACAATTTATTTTTTTAACATATGCAATTATTTTCCATCATTTACAATACAGTAGTTACAATGACACTCCAAACAGAAAAGCAAAGTAAAAAAACAAAACACCAACTTCTATTTCATGTAATTAGACTTATACAGAAATTAGAAGGT
>NC_043702.1:88578721-88610956 GCF_006229205.1 Suricata suricatta | reverse complement strand
AAAGCAAATACCTAAGCTTACAGAGGAGACAAGAGGTCAGCAACAACTTCATATGCTAATGAGATTTGCAAAATAGAAGTTGTGGCTTTCTACTAACCATCTGGATACCCTCTTAAATAAAATACCTTTTACCTTGGATCTTTGGCATAGGTGATTGGTTACAACTTTTTATGTAAATTAATCGAGATTATCTCAATTGCCATAACTAGTTCTCTGCTTTGAACCCTGTGTTAATATCTTCAAATGAAATGCTGCAATAATTGTCATTATTCTAGGAATGCTGCCTATTCAGTAAACAATGGGCAATGATTAATTCTACATACTTTTCTGATCTTTGGCTTTTGTAGAAGATGGAGGTGCCCTCTTTAGTTGGAGTATCTATTCTCCTTAAAATCATGTGTTTAGTTAACAATTAATGACCCAAATATATCCATCCTTATGAGTCTCCCAGACATGAGTGGCTATGTGAGGCTAGGGGCCTGTTCAAAAATGCCATAAAAACAGTTTCAGGTGAGGAGCCCCAACAGCAAAGTCCTACAGATTCATAATTTTATGCTTAACTTGTTTTATTCTTCTCTATTGTCTTTATATTTGCTGGAAGAATGAAGAGCAATTATTTTCAGTTTCACTTCTAGAGACAGAAAGAAATCCTTGTTCATTATGCTTCATCACACCCAACATCTTGGAGAGGCTTATTGTACATGAAAGTGACCAGGAATTCAGACAAATATGAAGAACATATTGACACGATGCCAACTAGGAATGTGATGTAGGGTGACACGCAGGTTACTACAATGAAGGATATGGAACACATGCCTTTGGTGAAGACTTTTTTTTCCCCTCTACTTAGGCTGCCCTCCTTGAGTGCAAAGCAGGCTTCTACGCAGAGAGGTAGTTCAGACTAGCTGCCTCAGTGTCAAGGGCAGCAGGTTTGAGTGAGTGGGCAGGAATCTGAAAGAGTTGGGGGATAATTTGATTACGTGTCTTAAATATCTCTGTAAGAGAGAAAAAGGATGGAATGAAGGTCCTCTGTTGTGATTCTTATATAGAAGGTGTAAGAATTGTAAACCTATAGAAAAATCTGATGCTGTATTCAAGGGCTGACTTTGGAATTCAGGAAAATGAACTGTTTGGCTTTTCATCTCTTTGACAACTCTGTTGCTGAAACACCCCAAATTACCGTAACAGATCAGGCATGTATTAAGTGATTCCAACATTTAAATTGTTCTTTTTCATCACTGTGTAACCATGAAACTATTTTGTATGCTGTAGGGTGGAGTCTGTGGCTGTGAAAAGGGCTATACAGAGATAATGAGATCAAATGGTTTCTTGGATTACTGCATGAAAGTACCTGGCTCAGAGGATAAAAAAGCTGATGTGAAAAACCTTGCCGGGAAAAACAGACCTGTGAATTCAAAAATACATGACATTTTTAAAGGATGGTCACTTCAACCCCTTGATCCAGGTACATTTCAGTTAAGAGTAAGAAATACACATTTTTCTTATGGGGAGGGTTGGGGTCCAAGTTGTAACAACTGCTTATGACAGAAAGAATGGAGGGAAGGAGGAGAGGCGGAAGAGGAGTTGTGGTCGAATTCAAGGTTTCTTAAATTTGAGTCCCATATAAGAGGTAGTCCCTTTAAATATAAAACGTTCTCATGGTTGGTTAGCCTGTTTCAACCCCAGTGTAAGGATAGTGAATTAAGTTCTCAAAATATTAATGTTTAAAAATCATCTTTTAATTATAAGTTATCTCTGCAAAAGAGAATGCCTTTGTAACTGTGGTTTTATGTATATAATTGAAATTAAAAGCAAAAATTGCCATAGATCAAGAACGTGCAGATACCTTGGGAAATGTCTAGGGACCCTATCTGGTTTGAGAAACACTAGTGGAATAGTAAAGAGCCTTAATTTCACAGACCGACCTTGACCTCATGGTTCAGAATGCATGTGCATATCGAAAATACCTCAGTGATATGCTTAAGTGAAACTAGATCTAGTAGGAGAAATCAGATGTACACTCTTCAACCAACTATTCAGGATGACCACAGTGTCTCATTCATTTTTTTATTCCCCTATATGTCTGGGAATGCCATAGATTTTAAAAACATTTCATTCATTTTGTGACTGAATTAGCACTAGCTTTAAATTTGAAGTACTATATAAAATGCAGCCAGGCTCACCCACTGCCTGTACACTCTACTTCAGGAAGAGAATTAGGGTGAGGTTGTTGAAAAATGAATGCTCACATCCACAAGTGGGGTCCTTAGCCTTTGGGAGATAATGAAAATATCAATAACAGTATGTATGTCAACATACATTTGTATGTCTATGTTTTTTTCTTGATAGTGTAAATTGGAGCAACCTTAAGTCATTTAGGTAATATGTATCATACATTTGACCTAAGATTTCTTCCCTAGGACGCCATCATACAACTATATATATGTGTACTAAATTATATTTGTTACGACTGCTTGTTATATAAAAGATGAGTGGAGGGGCACCTGGGTGGCCCAGTAGGTTAAGTGCCCAACATTTGCTCAGGTCATAGTCTAATCGTTTGTGGGTTCAAGCCCCTCATCAGGCTTTGTGCTGACAGTTCAGAGCCTGGAGCCTGCTTCAGATTCTATGTTTCCCTCTCTCTGTTCCTCCCCTGTTATCTTTCTCAAAAATCATAAATAAATAAATGTTAAAAAAAAAAAAAAAGATGAGTGGAAATAACATAAATGTCCATAAGCAGAGTATGGAAAAGCCATTATACAATATGTCTCATATTAAAGAGAATCAGACCTGCCTTTAAGTCTAGCATGGAAAACCGCATGCATGCACTCATATGTTTGCATCTACAAAAGACACAAATGATTCCCAAGGAGGTAACAGTGGTGGCTGCTAAGTTGGGAATTGAGAGAGAGCATCATTTTCACTCCATATCTTTTTTCCAATAGTTTGAAGTTTGATCCTGTCCATTATGTTATTATAAAAAAGTTATATTCTTTTTTTTTTAAGTAACATGGACCACATACCTCTACACTGGGGTCGATGAGGTTTAAGAGGAAGAGGATGAAAGGTGCTTTATCACTCAGGGAAGACTTTTCTTTTTTTTCTTCCAATGTAAAAAAAAAAACCTCAGAATAGGGGATTTCATCATTAGTGTTTCAAAGAGATTCGAATCAAAGCTTTGTTAAAAGTTTTATGACCATAAAAAATATCATTACCACATTGAAACCTCTTTCTAAAAACCTGACTGAGGCTTTTAAGTGTCTTATAAGCAAAAACTGTAATGGGTGGTGATAATATAATTTAATATAATTGTGGTTTTGTTCCAAACAATTGTTGTTTATAATAAATTTTAATAGTTTTTCATCACAC
This sequence comes from Suricata suricatta, assembly GCF_006229205.1. Lineage (NCBI taxonomy): Eukaryota > Metazoa > Chordata > Mammalia > Carnivora > Herpestidae > Suricata > Suricata suricatta. The sequence goes on along the minus strand of NC_043702.1, from coordinate 88,607,587 downwards.
AGAAGCCTTTCAGATAAGATGCCAATAAGTTTTTGGAACCTGCAGTTAATTACCTCGATGTAGAGCAATGAATCTTCTGTGTGTGTCTATCTTTCCGGAAGGAATGCAGTTGCTTGGGGGTGCTGAGGAAGCTCTCGGCCCAGTTAACCATGCTCACATAAGCAGAAACTAGATGAACATATATACACTCAAGTTATACATGACATAGTAAAAACAACAAAGCAGAGCAGACTGTTGGGTTCTATTTTGCTTAATTCTGGCAGATAGGACATCAAAATAAGGTGTACTTTCATATGTATGGTTATAATTTGACATAATTTGGTAAATTTATTATTGGCTTATTTGGGCATATAGTTTTTGATTATTCAAGAAGCAAAGGTCACCAAAAGTGGTGATAGTAACTTTCTTTGCATGTAGGATTGTCTCTTAATTTTTTGGTTCTATGTAGGTTGTCTAAAACATACAAAACTAAAATAGTCTGAGAATTCTACTATATGCTAAACTTGGTATTTAATCTCTATTTTAAACAGATGGCCGAGTAAAAATCTGGGTTTATGGTGTTTCAGGTGGCGGTTTTATCATCATGATCTTCCTAGTATTTACTTCCTACCTTCTTTGGTAAGTACTAACTAGCAAAACATTTGTCATTGGCTATTGTAACTGGTCTCTTGAACCCACAGGTAATTATCAACAGAATATTTGAAATTTATCTTTATTGTCCTCATTTGACTTAACTTTTTTATTTGGTTTCCAAATAATATCTTAAGGTATGAGAGATAAAAAATGGGATATTCTTTACTAATGATTTATTTAAAAAACTTTTAACGTTTGTTTATTTTTGAGAGGTAGAGAGAGGGAGACACAGAACCCAATGTGGGGCTTGCACTCACAGACTGCGAGATCATGACCTGAACTGAAGTTGGACACCCAACTTACTGAGCCATGCGGGTGCCCTCCGTATAGAGTCTCTTTCAGCTTTGACTGTACATTGGCCTCTCCTGGGGACTGATACTTGTGTTCCAGCTCCAGAGATTCTGATTTATCTTGCATGTGGCCAGGTCACATCGATGTTTAAAAGCACCCTAGGTAATTCTAAAATGCAGTCATGGCTAAGAGCCATTACTTCAGATCTTTCGAATTCTTAAATTGACCTATCTTGACCAGTGAGTTCAAACAACCTGTTTAGTACATTTTAAGTAGAGCCTGCTGTTTATCCCCATTGACCTGAAAGGAGAGAAAATTTGACTGTCAATTCCAGGAACCCCATAAGTGGCTTGTCCCTGAAAATGTGTCATTCTCAGAGAATGATGATTGGTTTAATGTACAGAATATATTTTAGTTGATGAGCTGCTCTGGAGACCAGACAGTTGTAAATACATTCGAATGTTTTCAAGTGTGTTGAGAATATTTTATTAGCTTCCAAAGCAAAATTTCCAAAGGATCTTTTCATTTTCATAGATCAAAATGTTACTTTCCTTTTTTCTCCAAATTGAGATATTTATATTCATCATCTATTAAACTATTTCCTTGAGAATTTTTACCCCAGTTTTAATCTCAATTCAAACCCAGCCATTGCATATTTAGCCTCAAATTCTGTTTCCAAGGTTACACAGGTTTTTAAATCTTTGCTCTGGATCCGTGAAAGTTAGTGAAGAAAATAAGATGACTTTAATTCTTTCTGCCACCTATAGAGCTACAAATTGAATCTCTAGAAATTGGATTTCTATCCAACTAATGTTTCCATAGTGCTGTAGTAATAAGTAACACCTTCGGTTAGTCCTTCAACCTATAATCAAATGATTTGGCCAATTTTTATGTCTCAATTGATAAATTTTGTATGTATTCCTAGATTGTGTCTTAATGAACAAATGTGAAGTTGAAAGCCTTATATGAGGTTCAGAGTGATAGGATGCATTCATCACCAGAAAAGATTAGAAAGGGAGGAAAAGGTCTTATATTGCAACAAAGGACATGAAGGTTTGACAGATGAGAAACTCCTCTTAAAGTAATGGCCCAACACAGTGCAAGGGAATCAGAAAATCTGTTCCGTAAAAGCTGGGATGTGTTCTAGTTGTTAACTGCTACATCCTCAGTCCTAAATCCTATGGTTCCCTCTTCTTGGAATATCTAAGAGACTGAAAATCAACAGAAAGTCATTAAATTTGTCTTTTTGCATTCCTCCATTCCTTCAATAATAAATATTTATTGAGGCCCTTTCTGAATGACCCTGAACTCTGGGGATTAATTTGGTACATCACTGAATTCTGGAAATAATTATTAAGACAATTTTTAAAGATCACTGTAATCCCCCCTTATGTTTTAGTGACCAAATTACATAAATATTTATGTACAGTATTTTGCACATCTGTTTTTTTCATTTTCAATGCTTAGCCTTAATAATCTCCCACTGGGCATAGCACAATAGCTCTATGCTTGGACTTAATACAAATACTCCTTTATGCCGTCTAAAGCCAGATTATCAGCTTCTCTCCTACTCAGAGACTAGTGACTTTCCATTGACGGCAAAGTCATGTCCTGGCTGCCTTGCTAGCCAACTAAAGTCTTCCATAATTTAAGCCTGAATAATCCTTCCAAGTTCATTTTCTATTTTCCTATGCCTTGGACAGTCCCATTTGTATATTTTTCTCATTGAAAACAATTTTTAAAAATTACCTTCTTAATAAACTCTGTATTTTGATTAAATGGTAAATTAGCTACTGTAATATTTAACCAATGTGCTTAGTTCTACATCCATACCCATAATCCTATATTATATATTAGTTCATTACAATATACTCATTTTCTCCACTTTTATAGCAAAATTTGTATCCATCTTTCAGTTCACTTTGTCATTAATCTCCCCACAGTCAGTTTGAAGTTCACCATTTTCATTTCTATCCAAGTTGTTTGAGATACCACATTTGTAATCTGTTTGTGTTGCTGTTTCAAAAGTTTTTTCCCAAGACACATATTAGGGACATTCACCATTACATTTTCCCTGTGCATGTTCACTTTTGATGTCTATTAGGTATTTTTTTTTATTATAAAGGTAAGCTCTTCATTATATGACAAATATATAAGGGTTGAATATAAGCCTACAACTTCTTTCTTAAGGTTAGTTTTTTTTGAGAGAAGTAACCTTACATTAGGATGCTTATGGTGGTATCTTCTAGGTTTGCAAGGAATCTTCCTTCCTCTGTGAGGTTTCCTCCGTAAATGCCATTCATCTAGAATGAATTTTCACCATTAGCTGTTGACATTCTATCAATTCTTCCCAGTAAAACTCAAATGCTAACAAATAGTCTGGAATATTCTCTGGCATTTACCCTACACTGATTGTAGTTATTTCTAGAAGTCTCTTCCTCCTCTAGCACCCAAAGTAGAATAGGTAGACGATTAAATGAGTGGATAAGTAAAATCTACATATACAACCAAAACCTAAGTATTTTACATAGATTGCCTTTTTCAGTCCTCACAATAATGTGTTGCTGCTATTATCACACCCATTTAAAAAGTTTTTTAAATGTTTTTTTTTTTTTTATTTTTGAGAGAGAGAGGAGACACAGAATCCAAAGCAGGCTCCAGACTCTCAGCTGTCAGCACAGAGCCCCATCCTGGGCTCAAACCCATGAACCATGAGTTCATGACCTGAGCTGAAGTCAGACCCTTAACCAACTGAGCTACCCAGGCGCCCCTATCATACCCATTTCAACAAGAGAGCAAGTTTATCTGAGGTCATCCTCCTGGGAAAATCACCTCTAGGTTTGCCTACCCCCGAGCTTACCTTACGCTCTCTCCACTGGTCTTCCAGTCTGTAATTGCTTTCTCATAAGTAATCCTAAAGTTTCTTTAGATTCAATGTAGTGTCTCCAGCTTTCATATTTTTTAGATGCTCTTTGTTTCCCAAGTAAGCTATAGACCTGGGAATAGACCTCTTGATATCAAAACATACACCATTTACTGTTACATAGGAGCTGCCTAAAGAGTCTAAATAGATACTTTCACACCATTTACTTCTATTAAGTAGCTTGCACAGGAGTTAGAGGATGACAGTTTTGGTGATTTTATATTTTCTCCCCAAAAAGGCTTAGGACAAGAGAACTGCTCTAATATGCCAGGCCATAGGTATATACTTTAGATGAAAGTAATTTATTTTTCTATATTTTTTCAAAAGCACTCCTAAGTCTTATTATAGTCTTCTTAAGGACCGCTTCATTCTGATACAATTCTGTGTACATCTATCATTAGTGTTCGAAGTTTTTGAAATATTACTGATGCCCCCACTCCCCTGGCAGTAAAGATCCATGAGGCAATTTAGTCAAGACGAGCTCTGGGTGAGCTTGTAGTTAATGTAGATGTAGTGCCAGAAAATCGGTCCAGATAACTACAGCATATCCATTCTGCCCAAGTTTGAGAGTAGTGCCCCCACTTCCAGAGGCTCTGCCCTTAGAAATGTCTGCCTAAACCAAAGACCATTTCAGGCTTTCATCAAGCTATTTAAGCTCTACTGCCCTGGGGCTGGGTCCTTGGGGCTGGAATTCATTGGTGCTGTTAAGTACCAGCAATTGCCTGTCAGTCCAAAATCAGTTTGCTTTCCTGGCTTATTGGGTTTATCCTTTGATAAAAGGTCACTTTAAATGTGTCTCATTTGGGGCAGTTGATTAAGTGTCTGACTTTGGCTCAGGTCATGATCTCTCAGTTCATGAGTTTGAGCCCTGTGTTGGGCTCTGTGCTGACAGCTCACAGCCTGGAGCCTGTTTCTGATTCTGTGTTTCTCTTTCTGCCCCTCCCCTGCTTACTCTTCCTCTCTCTCAAAAAATAAACATTAAAACAAAAATTTTTTTAATTAAAAAAGAAAAAATGTGTGCCATTCAGAGGTCTCTTACCACCAGTGTTGTGTAATAGTTTTATCTCTGTGCCAAACCTGAGGTGACAGTGGCTGTCACCCGTGCTCCATTAGGAAGAGTTACAAGCCTCCACTTCAGTCCGACAGGGAAGAACAGTGTGATGGATTAGCGATCCATCTTGGGTACAGGATGAGTGGTGGTGGCCTATTTGCCAAGCCTCTGCAGGTCCTGATTTAGTAGGAGTGGAGCTGTCCTCCACTCTGGTATCACACCTTTCCTGATACCAGAGTGGAGGAGAAAAAAATATTCTTAGAAAAAGAATTAAGGGAAAAAGGAAAAGGAGCAGGGCTGGTAAACGCAAGTCCCCTAGTGGGTGGCTTTGCTGAGGACAGCCTGCCCCATAGCCCCTCCCCTCAGGGATCTTTTACAACTCACCAGGAAGCTTTCCAAAGCCACAGCTACCCAGCACAGTATCCCTTACTGGTTTAAAATTTCTCAGGACTCACATATTCATAGTTGTGACATTAGGATCGAGTGAGAGGTTACACGATTGGAAGAGATAATAAAACGGCACCTTCCTCCAGACGATCCCCAGCACACCCATGGCCCACAAGGATTTAAAGCCTATTAGGAGACCCCTCTTTGCAGGGGTGGACACAGTGTTCATAATCCCAATGTGCAAACTCATAAAAATAGCTCCCGTTTTGAGCAGAATTTTATAGGTCCCACAAACAGGTTGACCATGTTTTGGTGTCTCCCAGGCAATATCCATATAAAGATGCAGCCTTCTCCCCCTCCTCAGTCCCCAGCTCTTGTATTTGCCCACAGCCCTTCACAAATGTTAATTAAGAATGGCTAATCAAAAACTATTTGGAAGCACCTCCCTATCTTCCCTCACCCTTCAAAAGGCAAGAGATAGAGGATGAGGAAGACCCAACTGTCATTTCGGATGACCCATCCTATATTAGGGTGGCCTCCACTATCACCACAGCCTCCACCACAGTGGATACACAAGCAGTCAGTTCCACATCGTCCTAAAATGTTGTTTGTAGGATTTCTTAGTACTTTTAAATGCTGCAGATTAGCAGGCCCTGGACTCACTTCAAGCTGGGTCCATTCTCTATGCAGGAGTCTGGGCCAAATAACAGAACCAGAACCACTAGAATATACTTCTATATTAATATAAAGTTACATTGAATATTCCAATAATTATAAAATGAATACCCTTTTGAAAGCAGGATGTTGGAGGCTAAGCTCTCCTGACAGGATGCTAGAGCAGGTTTCGGCCTCTCCTCAGTTTCCCGAGTTGGAAGTGTCTTCCGGCAGTCCATGCCCAGCACTCAGCTCATAAACCATTGAGCACCCACTGCACCCCAGGTGCCATGCAGGAACACAGATGGGAGCCACGGTTTTTCCTCTAATGATTTTTATTTATTTTTGAGACAGCGTGAGTTGGGGAGAGGCAGAAAGTGAGGAAGACACAGAAGTATCCAAAGCAGGATGCAGACTCAGAACAGAGCCCAACTCAGGGCTGGAACTCACAAGCCTGAGATCATGACCTGAGCCGAAGGAAGTCTGACACTTAACTTACTGAGCCACCAAAGCGTCCCCCTGCAGCGAGTTTTAAAATCATTTATCAAACCAAAAAAATAATTTTAGAACTTGAGCATTTGATGGGGCGCCTGGGTGGCTGGTTGGTTAAGCCTCTGACTTCGGCTCAGGTCATGAGTTCACATTCGTGGGTTCAAGCCCGGCATCGGGCTCTGTGCTGACAGCTCAGAGCCTGGAGCCTGCTTCCGATTCTGTGTCTCCCTCTCTCTCTGCCCCTCCCTGCTCATGCTCTGTGTCTCTCTGTCTCAAAAATTAAAAAAAAATTTAAAAAAAAACTTGAGCATTTGAACTAAGTGATTATCCCTAGAACCATTTTAATTCTATCAAGCATGTGTGTGTGGTAACATTCACATAATACAAAATTCTCCATTTTAAGTCAGACACAAAAGGCCACATGTAGTATGATCCCATCTGTATGAAATATCCAAAATAGGCAAATCCCTAAGATGCAGAAGTTTAAGTGGTTGCCAGGGGCTTGAGGGTAGGAGAAATAGAAAGACTACTTTTGTGGGTACAGAGTTTTCCTCTTTGGGTGATGACAATGTTCTGGAACTAGATACGATGGTGGTTATACAACATAGTGCCACTGAATTGTACACATTAAAATGTATTTCTAATTTAAGTTCGAAGTATAAAAATTCCCATATGGGGCACCTGGATGACTTAGTCGGTTGAGTGCCCGACTTCAGCTCAGGTCATGATCTCGCAGTTTGCGGGTTCGAGCCCCATGTTGGGCTCTGTGCTGAGAGCTCAGAGCCTGGAGCCTGCTTTCAGATTCTGTGTCTCCCTCTGCCCCTCCCCTGCTCACACTCTGTCTCTGTCTCAAAAATAAAGAAACATTAAAAAAATTTTTTTTAATTCCCATGTACACACAAAAAGTTTCTACCAAGTGCCAAATTAATCACATGGATACAGAGGAAGTGCACTGATGAGTTAATGGCCTGGGCCTCTGCATTAGATGTGCTTAGATTCAGGCTCAGCTACTTGGTGACTTGAGGTAAGGTAAGTGACCTCTCTAGTCCTTCTCTAGAAAAAAAAAAAAGCATTTTTAATGCTTCTCCTGTCTTAGGGTTGTTCTGGGATTTATTGAGATATAAAATGCTCAGCACAGGGTTTGGCAGTTAGTTTATTTCCAATTAATCATAGATACTATTTGGGGTGCCTGGGTGGCTCAGTTAAGCATCCATCCAACTTTGGCTCAGGTCATGACTTTGCAGCTCATGAGTTCGAGCCCCACGTCAGGCTCTGCACTGACAGCTCAGAGGCTGGAGCCTGCTTTGGATTCTGTGTCTCCCTTTCTCTCTCTCCCCCACACCCGCCCCCCAACCCCGGCCCTGGTTTTGCTCTCTCTCTCAAAAATAAACATTGAAAAAAATAATAGATGCTACTAAGATAAACTTGGAGACAAGGAAAGAGTTGCCTCCCTGCTGGTAAGGACAGCCCCAAGGGGCTGGGTGCTGAAAGCAGGGCTAAGCAAAGGTCCTCACAAAGGTAGGCAGACCGCATGGTAGAGGCAGGGCACCATGTGGCAGAATTCAGTCTATAAACATTCATCAATGTAAGTTGAATTTCACGCATGCTAAGACTCAGAGTGTAATGCAGGTTGTTTTGCCCCAAATCTGGGCCACCACTGTGTGATTTACCAAGGCTACTCAACCTCAGCTTCTCTGAGAAGGAAGAGCAGCCCTCGGTGGCCTGGCAACGTTGTCAGCCTCTGGTAAAACCGGTGCGAGCGGCTCTGCAGAGTGCAGAATCAGAGAAAGCGTCCTGACCAACTCTAGCTATGTGGTACCTACAAGTCAGGCTTCAGGCCAGAGCAGAAGCGTGTTTACTTAAAAACAAGACCAGAGTAAGGCACAGAAGCCTGGCTGCTCATGTTAAACGTCTCTGATGTGCATGTGGGTCACAGGAGCTTAGGCATTAGTAAAGAGATGTTGGCATTACTGAGGAAAAACAAGAACAAGAAAAGTATCCCTCTACCAATTCAGTTTCCATGAAACCATTTTTAAGAAGTTGAAAAAATGAGAACTTCTTCATAAAATAGGGGTAAAGTATTCAAGTATTCAAAAAACAAAGCCACAGGTTCAGAGCACCCTATCTTTTGTCATTTAACTCCTTGAATTTCTATACCTCACAATAGTTTTTGACAGATGAAACAAAACTTTGTGAACCTTCTTTATCTGAGGAATTCTTTTCCCTTTGCAGCAAGAAGGCAAAACCACATCAAAGCACACCTCCCCAACAGAAGCCTCTGACCTTAGCCTACGATGGAGACTTAGACATGTAACCTGAAAAAGAAATCCAAATGTAGACATCAACTGCCTTAACCGCTTTCTCTTTTGTAGCTCTCAGACTTCTCAGTTTTTTGAGGAATCTCATGATGTGATACATTGGGCAGAATGCAAATATTGCGAAAGTAATATTGCCTCAACTTCATTTGGACATGAAGTCAAGGATTATTAGGTCTGCCATTTTGCTTTCAAGTTGTTTGTGGGTGTGTGTTTAATTTTTTGATTCTCCCAAGGGTCCTGAAAACCCTTCTCTTCCTGTTTGGGAAGAGGAAAACAAGATGGAATTCCCACAGACTCCCATAAACTTTATCTTCAGCAGCATGATGACAATCTGGAGGAAAGTCCAATCAAGGCATTTACTGTAAATGATGAGCCTGACACTGCTTTGTTACGCACTATATTAGTGCAAGTCTTTATTCTTCCCATACTTCAACACTGAGTTTTCTAAAGTTTACATTGGTTCAAAGACTTTCAAATTGGATTGCCTATTTTCATGAACACAGAGAGAATGGTTTACCATTTCAGAAATTCTCTGAGTTTTTACCTTTAAATATTGTATTTTGTTTTGTAGCCAGGGGATGATGGCACTTCATGGGTTGCGTTTGTTGGGGGAGGGGGGTGGGATGGAGTGGGTGTAATTGCCGGTTTAGATGAAAGCTAGGTGGTTTCTGAATGAAATCTGTATTGAGTGTTAGGTGGGTATACTGGAGAATGAGGTGGATTATTTGATTACTAAAACTGTATTTTAACAGAAACTTAGCCATGTAGATATAGTATTATGCCATACACAGTTGTAATTCAGTTTAATGATAAACTCTGCTTTTGTAATTTCAATTTTCTTATCTGAATATTTATAAATTCTTTTTTTGAATTTAAGTATCTGACCTCATTTAATATACATCGAACACCAATCCTGTTTGTAGCAAGTCTTGCTTTTATAAGGTTTCAATAATATCTAAATCCATTAAAAAGCTGAAACCACTTTATGAAGATAATTGTTTGTAATTGTAGATGTTGAGAGTAAGAAGGTGCCATCGTGTGGTATTGACTTGTATTTATAACAAATAAAGTGCTCAAGAGACTGAGATGTTGCCTGGTCTAGATATATTCACTTATGAAATGTCCTTGCTTTGACAAAAACAGTTATACTGACAGCTTCCCTGTGTCACTGTTGTAGGGGTTGACAGTTGAAATCACTGACAGAAGAAAGGATTCTTATTCCACATTCTCAGCACTATGAAATGCAGCCAACTACAACTGCATAGAGTAGCTTTGAAGGAATATTTAAAGCTCAGTTAATATTAGAACAAACCACTGAAATAAGGCAAACACTGATGCATAGAATGACCTAAGAAAATGAGAATGTTAGAAATATGATATAATGAGAAAGATAGAGGATGTTTTCATTTATACTACTGACTTCTGTTAACCATTTAACACTAACTGATTTTGTACAGTTCCACTATGGTTTTAAAAGAAAAAAGTAAATGAAAATAGGATGGCTTGTATCAATAGTGTGACTGAGGAAACAACCCCTAGAGTTAACCTCTACAATTGCTCTTAAATAAAATCATCAGCAGTCTTCAGAGTAGTTCAAGAGAACCTGCTTCAGAAATGAAATCTTGGCTGTGCCCTTTACCCATGTGTGGTCCAGCATAAGTATTACAAATTATCTCTTGTTTGACCCACAAAATAAAGATAATGAAATCATTTTCATCTCAGGTTAGAGATTAAAATAAATGTCAAATGGGATTATGGTCCAAAATGTCCTACAGACATACCAAATCTACACCTTTCTCTGAAACACTTCCCTCTGAAATTAACCCAAAAAATACCTGAGCAACTCCTACACATCAGGCAAATGAGAAAATATAAACATTAAAACAAGAGAGGCTAAGACACAATCTTGCCATAAACCCTACCTGTGGTCAGTGACCCACAATTGAAAGAGAAGTTATGACCCCAACCTTCTCCCACAGGAGTAAAAGTTTGAACCCCACTTTTGGCACTCCAGCTTTAAAGACATGTACCTGAGAGATGGACACCCTAAAACCATCTAGCTTTGAAAGCCAATAGGGCTTGGATCCAAAAAGGTCTACAAGACCAAAAAAAAAAAAAAAAAAAACAACCGAGAGCTAGTTCTTGAAGGATTCACACAGATCCACCATGGATAACCTCCAAGACACAGCATACAGGCAGCAGTATTTCTATGAAAGAGGCTATTTGCTTCTATTAAATGCTGTGACTTGAGAATCAGGTATCTAACACACATAGATACAAAAAGACAAAGACCATGGGAGCTGGTGGACACCATCTTTATGCTCTCCCATTGTCTTGTTTAAGGTAACTAGTATGTCCTAGAAAGGAGACTGTATACACACCTGGGACCCTGGTTGTTGTAGCTGCCACCCAGGGGAGGCCTCCTGATCACCTGACCCTGGTGGCCACTGAGTCTGTGTTTACAGGTTCGATGAATAGGTATCAAACAAAAAGCAGTGAAGAAGGAGCAGACTGAAATGCCTCTCTCCTAGTCATTTCCTAGAAGAGGTATATTTGCATACTTTAAAAGCTGCTGCCTGAAGTTCCAACTTCCAATCAGTCGGGATCCAAATGTTGTCTGAGATCCTTGCCTTTAGGACACTAACGAGTCTTGGTAGACCCTCACCTAATGAAAGCCACTAAGAAATAAGTAGGCTGCTTGGACAATCACAAAGGTTTGACACGCCAGCAGGGTTAATCGAAAACATTCATCTATGCAAAGCCACTCCAAGACTGGTAGAGGTGGCTGTTTTATTGAATGGATAGAAACCAACACAGAGTGGAGGGAAATGAGGAAGGAATCATGGAAATCAGAGGAATATGTTCCTAATGAAAGAACGAGACAAAACTTCAGCAAAAGACCTTAATAAAACATAGATAAGTGATTTACCTGACAAAGTGTTCAAAATAAGTCACTGACCCATCTATATGCTGCCTACAAGAGACTCACTTCAGATCTAAGGACACAGACTGAAAATGAAGGGATGGAGAAAGATTTCATGCAACTGGAAACCAAAATAGCTGGGATAGCTATTCTGACATCAGACAAAATCGACTTTAAAACAAAGACTATAATCAGAGACAAAGAACATCCTCACATCATGATAAAAGGGTCAACCCAAAAAGTACATAAAATTGTTAAATATTTATGTACCCAACATAGAAGCATCTAAAATATACAAAGCGAATATTAATAGACATAAAGGGTGAAATAGCAATACAATAATAAGAGACTTTAGTTCCCCTACATTCATCAATGGATAGATCAAAGTCAATAAAGGTAAATTAGACTTAAATAACACATTAGACCAGATGGACTTGACGTATACAGGACATTTTATCCTGAAGCAGCATTATATACATTCTTCTCAAAGCACACATGGAACATCCTCACACAAAATAAGTATACTTTAAGATCAAAATCATTTCAAGCATCTTTTCTGACCACAATAGTATAAAACTAGAAATCAACTACAACAAGAAAACTGGAAAATCCCCATATATGTGAAGATTAAATAAATAACATGCTCTGTACAACCAATAATGATAACGATAAGGCTTACATCAAGAAACAAAACGTTCTCAGGAAGGAAGATCCTCCCGTGGACACACCAAATTAATAACTATATGTATTGCGCCTCACTCTATAAAACACTTGAAGATGGGCAAAACAGATCTTCATCAAGCATTTATGTTATAGCTAGTGTTATAGCTAACATAATAAAAACAAAGAAATATGAAAAGGGCCAGGTGTGGCCAGGAGCCAAGCCCACAGCATATAGCAACCTACAAGTGAGAGGGATATCATTAACATGGGAGAGCTAGGGGCTCACGTCCCCTGGCTGGGCATCCCTAACCATGAGAACCTGCGCAGGGGAGATGAGTCCCTCTAACATTGGACTCAAAAAATCAGTGGGACTTGGGATGCCTATGTGGCTCGGTTAGTTAGGCATATGATGTTGGCTCAAGTCATGATTTCATACGAGTCTGAGCCCTGTGTCAGGCTCTGTGCTGACAGCTCAGAGCCTGGAGCTGCTTCAGATTCCATCTCCCTCTCTCTCTGCTGCTCCCTTGCTCATTTTCTCTCTCTCTCTCTCTCTCTCTCTCTCTCTCTCTCAAAAATAAATAAACATTATTTTTTAATTGAAAAATAATCAGTGGGATTTAACTGTGAGAGAGCCAGAGAGTTGTAGAAAAGCACGTCTCTGCCCTTAAAGGGCCAGTATACTTTATCGCTTGGCCTGAGACCAGCACAGAAATAGTTTGCAAAGCACTTGGTGTATACATGAAGATTTATTGACTAATTATTTTAGGACATGTGCCAGAGGGGCAGGGATCTACAGGAACTTTCTCCAGAAATAGAAGTGCTAGTGGGCATCATTTTTCTTATCCTCTATCAGCCTAGCTAGCTAGATGCTTGTGGCTTGTTCTGACACCCTCCATTTATCTTGCCAGGACTGCTTGCCCTCCCCATCATTCCCAGGTAGAACCACCCCACCCAGCCCACCCACCCCAGCAGGTACCCTTCCAAAGTGCTGCCCCACTACACCCAGCAGGAAGACTCAGTTCAGACCAGCATCTCCTCTAAGTGTCCGATCATACCCCAAAGGCAGTGTCACTTGGGACTGATGCACTAAAGCTGCTCCTACTCCAAAGAGGCGGGGGATTGATCCTATCAGTGAGTCTCCTGCACTAGCTGCACCCGGGACGCTCGGCTAACCATGTCAGGGGCAGGCCCTACCCACCAGTGCACCCATGACCATAGCAACTGAATACAGCAGACAGTGAGGCTGAGAGCCAGCCCCACCTGACAGCAAGTCTGCAGGGGCTGCAGCCAGGCCTCTCAATAGTGCTGTGTGCAAACCCTACCCACCAGCACACTCAGAGTAGCTGCAATTGGGCTTCTCAGCTCTGCAGGGGAAGTTCCTATCAACCAGGGTGCACACAGTAGTTGCAGCCTCCCATTGCACCAATCTAGCTGAGCACCAGCCCCCTGCCCACCGGCTCACATAGAACATTTGCAGCAGGGATTCTAAGTCAGCCACGAAGGGGACAGGCCCTGCCCATAAGCACACCACCAGCAGTTGTTACTCAGCCACAACAGGAGGGCACATGCAGTCCACGCAGGGCACATCAGCGGAACAGCTTGACCTGGTGACAGGGGTCAGGATTGTGCCACAGGGCATCACAAGAGGCTTTCTATATAATGCCACTACTTTCAAGACCAGGAAACATAGTTGACCTACCTAACACATAGAGGCAAAACAGATTCAGACAAAATGAGAAGACAAAGCAATATGTTCCAAATGAAAGAACCAGAAAAACCACAGAAAAGGAGCTAAATAAAACAGAAACAAGAAATCTACCTGATAAGAGTTTAAATAATGGTCATAAAGGCAATCAACAGACTTGAGTGGATAAACTCAATGAGAACCTCAAAAAAAGAAATAGAAAATATAAAAAAGAACCATGCAGTACTGAAGAATACAATAACTGAAATGAAAAATAAACTAAGGGAAACAGTAGATTTGAGGATGCAAAAGAATATATCAGTAATCATGAAGACAGGGTTAATGGAAAGCAACCAGCTTAAAAACAAAAACGTTTTTTTTAATTACACATAACAAAATGCCACATGATCATTTTATGTGCAGAATATCAAAACAAAAACAAGCTCATGTATACAGAGACTAAATGGGTTGCCAGTGGCAGGGGGTAACAAATAGGAAAAATGAGTGAAAGTGATCAAAAATACAAGCTTCTAATTATAAAATAAATAAATCAGGGAGTTATAAGGTATAGCATGATGACTATAAACTATATTTTGTATTTGAAGATTGCCAAGAATAGATCTTAAAAGCTCATATCACAAGCAAAACAAAACTTGTAACTATGTGTGGTGATAGCCATCAAATAAACTTATGTTGAGCATTTTGCAATATGTACGTATACTGAATCATTATGTTGTGTACCTGAAACTAGTATTTGTCAGTTATATCTCAATAGAAACAGAAGAAAAAGGAAAGTAAAAGTAGGGAAATTAAAATGACCAGTATATACTAATAGTACATATTTAATAGTTCTGGTTACAGGCAGTGGATTAAGAATGTCATTTTAAGGAATGAATTTTCAATATTATCTACATACTTTGAAATATCTGTGATAATTTTTTCCCTTAAAAGTACAAGTAGATTCACAGGTATTAAGAGTATTAGAAAAAATGAATATCAAAATAGATCATTTACACCCTTTTCAAACCTGGCCTCCAAAGCAAAGCATCATAAACTTAAAAACCACAGGAATAGATCCTTTCCTTTATGTCTCAAAGATTAAAGTATGATGCATGATTTTTTGTTATTTTGAATATGGTCTCCAATAAGTTGTCCTAGGTATTGAGTATCACACTATTAATACTAAGTATATCTGAGGATAAGTTGACTATAACCCACCACCATAGTTAAATCCGTATAGATCATATGACTTTGGGATAATCATGATGTTAGCAATAAATTTGTTACCTTATTCTAAAATAGTAATAATAATAAATAAGATAATTAGTATTCCTCACATATCAAAAGTACAATATTATCTATAATTACTATTATATAGCATATTAAGAATTGGGGCCTTTTGGTCATTCAAGTTTTGCATTTATTTATTTTTGTCTCATTTATTATAGATTCAATAATTTATCCATGTATTGAATTTGTGTTAAGAGATTCTCAACATCTATAGCTTGCATAATGTATCAGATATACAATATACTCACAATATTTTTATTCCAGATACATTTATTTTTCAAACGCCATGATTGATACAAATTTCATGTATTCATTCTTACATACTAAACATCTACCATGGGCTAGGTACAGTGCTAAAAGGTACACTGTTGAATCAGTGAGACATGATTCCTTCCACTTTTACTTTACTTAAAATTATGCCACAGGGATCCAAAGATACGGAAACCACCTCTCTAGAACAAAGCCAAGTAAAGAGATGTAAGTGAAATAGAATATTCTACAGGCAGATATAGATTCCAAAAGTTTACACATCAAGTATGAGAAATCTTTTCCTAAAGATAGTGTATTGTTCTGACAGTAAATAAATACAACTTTAACATGTGTAGTTCCTACAGGCAGAGAATGTGGGTAGGAAGTCATATAAAGCAAATTGCAACCAGGTACGGCACACTAGTCATTGACCTTAAATCATCTAAGTCATCTTTCATAGTGCACAGTGTAGAAAAGAGCCTCAAATAAAAACATCAACTGATTTATTACATAAATGTCTAGAGCAGACATTCTAGATAACTAGCTTATAGGAGTATTTAGTTTGATGTGCAGAGATCTTTTACTTTTTATTGTCCTAGTCACTTAAAATAGAGAAATTTTATGCAAAACTTTGAATTTCTAGCTTCTCTTCAAAACTTAGAAAATCTGGTAACAATGCTGCAATCTTTCATGTTAATAATTTTCTGGAACTGAATATTGGCTGCAGTCTTTAGCAATGACATTTACTCTCCACTCATCAATTAACAAATATTTAGTGAAGATCTACTGTGTGCCAGATACTACTCTAGATACTGAGCAAAAAGAGACCAGTTCACAGCCCTCATTGACTTACATGTGTGCAATATGTAAAAGGAGGGGACAGAAACAAAGCTTGCAAATAAATATGCAGAAAAAATATGTTAACATGGTGACAAATGTTATGCTTAACACTATATAGGACATTGAGACAGAAAGTTACTTAGCTCACACCATACCCTCTCAATGGGACATTCCCTGTGATGATTTAATACTATAATCCAGAATTTGCATATTATAGCCCAACTGTCAAATCAGGCCAACTGCTTGTTTTTGTAAAGTTTTACTGGAGCACAGCCATGCCTGTTCATTAACATATTGTCTGTCTTTGGACGTCTTTGTGCTGCGAGGTAGGGTTGAACAGTTGCAACAGAGACCCTATGACCTGCAAAACCTAAAATATTATCTGGCCCTTTATAGAAAAAAAATTGCTGACCCCATTCCTACTGGTACTCTAAATCCCCTTTATTCCCTAACTTTTTCTTTTTTCCATAGCCCTATCACCTCTAAAATTCTATTTACTATACATATTTTATAGCTTATTGTATTTCCCCCTCACATTAAGATGTTAACAACATGAGAGCAAGAATCTTAATTCTGTCCCTATATGTATTCCAAATATTTGGAATATGGTAGGTACTCAATAAATATTTGTAGAATCATCAAGTGAGGTTAGAGAAATAAGCAGTATATAGTATAAAACCATGGAAGCCATGGTGAGAAATTTTATTCTAATCTGTGGGCAGCCACAGGAGGGTTTTAAACAGTGGAACAACATGATGTGATGTAGGCCACCATGGTCTCAGACTTCCTATTCTCCTTGCCCAGACTGAGCAGGTTCCTTCATCTGTTACTTACCTGGCCTATGCTACTGATTTTAGTACAGCAAATACTCCATGACTGGGAACTGATTATGGTAGGGGAAACTCAAAAAGACCAGTGTTCACTGGCTGACTCTACCTCAGGAAATTCCTCTGTGGACAGAAGCCCCAGGGAAAGGTGGATTACTGGCAAGCTCTGCATACTTCTTCCATAACAGCATTAAATAGCAGGTTCAATGATTTTGAAACAGATTTTATGGAAATTTCATATTTAACGAATTACATTTTTAATGCTTATAAGCTTAAGTTGTCTTCTGAGAAATTTATGTGAAGATGTTATTGTAACCAAAGCACAATAACATCCAGCTTACCAATGAACATCTCAAGTGCACATGCATGCTCCCTATGGATTATACGTGTGTCAAGAAAGCAAGACCGCTCTACTTTGGGATGATCAGAACCCTCCCCAGCTTAGTTATAGTCTCATCAATTTATCCTGATATGTTATAGTATTATGTTACATGAATGCCATAAGATTAAGAGGTCCTGCAATGAACAACAATCATAATTGTTAATATTTGCTTTCCATAAGAGAAGAAAAATCAAAGATTTATTTGATTCCTAAGATTATGAGGTTTATTAAGAGAATTTGGCAAAGGCTTCCTGAATGTATTCCTATTTTTAATGACTTTACAAACTAGAAGAAACACATACAAACAATAAAGAACACTGACATAGATGGGGGCACAAGGAAGGCTTGACAAATTTCATTTGGAACATCAAGGAGGGGCTTAGAAAGAAATTGGAACTGGAGCTATACACTCAAGAGTCAAAAAATTTTGATAGAGTAAAGGAGACTGAGACTGTTAATTGCCTCCACATTGCTACCCCAGAGATCTAAGTTTTACATTCTTTGGAATGAGGACAAAGAGGAGAAAATTTTCACATCCTTGAATTGGCCCAAGAACCAATTAGCCCAAACTGAGATGTTTCAATTCCTTTATCAAGCAGCGCGACGTGGTTCTTCCCTTACAACTCCTTTGGACCCTCCTTCTCATAACCAAATCATTGCAAGACTCCCTACTAACGAGCTTATATCCCATATGTCTACCATGGAGTAAACTGTCTCACACAACAAATGGGAGTTGTGGAGAGCAGAAAACGATACTCTGATACCTAATTACAAAAAAATTGCCTCAACACATGGGTAAGAAAAAGGAACCTGGGGAATATTTCACCATAATCTAGAGAACACACACACACACACACACACACACACACACAACACTCCAAAAAACCAAAAAACCCAAAGCAACAACCACAGAAAAATTCCTAGAGTGTCACTTGGCATTTGTTGTTTATTCTCAAAAAACAATCAATAGATTCAAACTGTTCAACAGTTCAACTATACAATTGTATAATTCAGAGTTTCCCAGACTTCCTTGATTTCCAGGACTCTTTGTGTCTCAGTAACTCTTCCATGGTGCTCAATAGAATAAGTAGGTATTGCTTTTGACCTGTTTATAAGGTAGTGAAATCCTAGCAACCTAATAATTTATGTCTTAATTTAGCAACCTTTTGAAAAAAATATATATTAAAAGAATTGTTTTCATTTCTAAATAACCATAATCACATATAAAGTGGATTTGTGCTCCTGGAACTTAAATCTTAGAATTAGATTGGATGCTGCCACCCTCATTTCCTATTCCATATTGATTTTCATTCACTATTCATTTTTATCACATTGGTGAAAACCTAGCTTTATAAAGATGTGACTTCATTAAAGGAAATGTAATGCAATCTAATGTTGAGATATGAACTACCTCAAGCCAGGAGTTCACACCATATCTGACAGACGCTACACTTTGCTGCATTTTCCTTGTAAATTTGAAATCCAGTGAATGCATTTCTGAGGAAACCATCGATACACAACCAATCAGAATTTTGTTTCTGCATATATCAGGGCTTTAGATATCCATGTCTATTTTCCATGGGCTTGTTTTTCATTTCAGGGATGAATAACCACTTGAGCCTCATTTGTTGTTGTTGCTGTTGTCTTGGTTCCTAAAATACAACTTCAATTTATTTCTCAATTCTCTCAATGTCTCTGTATCCAACATTATTGATTTGCAATATATTTAAAGGCACAAGGGAAACAGTCAAAAGACTTCTGTGTGTGTAACCACTAACCTCTAGTAAATATGTTCTGTACAGATATTATTTTTGTAGTTTCCTTACAATGGAATAATATGTGCTTCCCTTCTAAGTTCTCTTTTCAGATCCTTTACCCAAACACCTCTCATTAACTCATTTTTAAAATAACCATATTGATATGCAATGAAATAGTAGCCAGGAAACATCTAATTAAAAGAGCAGACATGAAAAGGCAAGAGGTACAGAGAAACTGAAAGACTAGAGGTAAAAAAAAAAAAGGAAAAAACCTTTCTTTACTTATTATATCATAAATGGAAAGAATCCAAAAGCCACTGCAATAAAAAGCAACTTATGAAAGTTTCATCCATGACTAAAAAACTGAGAAAACCTATCTATGTGTATATATATGCATATGTGTGTATGCATTTTCTAAGGGAATCCAAATTTTAAGTTCTATAAGAGGAGAGCTAAAACTACCCGATAATTAATATATTGCACTTACTGCATTAGGCAAGAAATACATAATTATTCTCATTTTACAATGAGGTTAGGTACTTTGAAAGATGATCCCATCAGCAAGGTGTAACAAATCCATTAGAATAGGCCTGCAAGTACTCAGGGGATTAATCTTTTAACTAATAGGCAATCTCATAGCCTAGTCAATGCTTGGAATTGCTATTAATCACACTGCAAACTAAGATCTTCATACAGATTTGTCTGTGATTTAAGCATTAACATATGGCTGTGCTCCATGCATGGTCACTGAAGAACCCTAAACATTATTGCTCCCATTCTTTTATCTTTAGCAGAATAAGAGGTAATCCCTCTGAATGGCTCCATACTGTATCTTTCCTTGAATGGAACAACAGGACCAGCCAATGAGGCTAATCACTTGGAGGGGAATGGAGAAAATACTCTGGGAGTTTAAAAAGATGTCATTAGGAGAGAGAGAAAACAAAACAAAACAAAACAAAAATAAGAATTTCAAGTCCTCCTCTTCAGATATTGGATACAAAATATAAGAAGTATTTACAGCCTTCATGGAGGCTATAGGGCATTGCCCAGCTTAACAAACCCCACTCACATATACTAGCTGCAAAACATGATAGCTCTTCTCTATGTGTTTCATGTAGTTCCATCTACAATTGTAAAATGCTCCAACCCCGATGGTCTTCAAAGTTTGACAGATTGGAATAATTGCCTCTAATTTTAGTATTTTGCAGTGTAAATTATAGTATTTTATATTTTCAGAAAAGAATAAGAATGTTTTAGACTTAATACAATCCCTATCAAAATGCCAGTGGCATTTTTCACAGAACTAGACTAGTCCTAAAAATTTTTGAACCACAAAAGACCTCAAATAGCTAAAACAACCTTGTAAAAGAAAAACAAAGCTGAAGATATCATAATTCCAGATTTCAAGTTAGAATTCAAAACTATAGTAATAAAAACAGTATGGTCCTAGCACAAAAATAGATGTATTGATCAACAGAACAGAATACAAAGCCCATAAGCAAACCCATGATTATATGGTCAATCACTCTTCAATCAAACAGGCAAGAAAATGCAATGGGAAAAAGTCTCTTCACCAAATGGTATTAGGAATGAGCAACATGTAAAATAATGAAATTGTACCACTTTCTTAGACCATACACAAGAATAAGCTCAAAATGGACTAAGGACCTCGAATTAAGACCTGAAAATCATAAAATCCTAGAAGAGAGCACAAGCAGTAATTTCTCTGACATCAGTTGTAGCAATATCTTCTAGATAGGTCTCCTGGGGCAAAGGAAGTAAAAGCAAAAATAAACTATTAGGACTACATCAAAATAAGAAACTTCTGCCCAGTGAAGGAAACAGTCAACCTGAGAGATGATATTTGCAAATGACATATCTGATATCCAAAATATATAAAGAACTTACATAAACCAAAAAAAAAAAAAATCAAATTAAAAATCAAACAGAAGACATGGATAGACATTTCTCCAAAGACGACATCCAAATGGCCAATAAACACATGAAAAGATGCTAAATATCACCCATCATCAAAGAATCATCAAAGAAATGCAAATCACAACCACAATGAGGTGTCACCTCACACTTCTCAGAATGGCTAGAATCAAAAACATAAGAGACAACAAGCATTAGCAAGGGTATGGAGAAAAAGGAACTCTTGGTGGGAAGGCAAACGGGTGCAGCCACTGTGGAAACCAGTAAGGAGGTTCCTCAAACAATTTTAAAACTAGAACTACTCTATGGTCTGGTAATCACACTACTGGGTTTTTACCCAAAGAATATAAAAACAATAATTCGAAAGGATATATACACCCCTATGTTTCTAGTAGCATTATTATGGAAGTGGCCCAAGTGTCCATTGATAAATCAATGGATAAAGAAGATATGGGTGTGTGTGTTATATATAAACATAATATATATTTTGAAAAGCCATAAAAAGGAGTGAAATCCTGCCATTTGCAGCAACATGGATGGAGTTAGAGAGTATACTGCTAAGCAAAATCAGTCAGAGAAAAGACAAATACTATTTCATTCATTCATTTGTACAATTTAAGAAACAACAAAGAGAAACAAACCAAGAAACAAATTCTTAACCATAGAGAACAAATAGATGGTTTGGGATGGGGATGTGTGCTGTGGGGGTGACAGATAAAACAAGTAAAGGAGATTAAGTGTACATTTATCATGATGAGCACTAATTAATGTATAGAATTGTTGAATTCCTATGCTGTACACCTGAAGCTAATGTAACACTGTACATTATACTGGAATTAAAATTAGAAACTTCTTTAAAAAAATGTTTTAAGGATGCCTGACTGGCTCAGTCAGTTAAGCGTCTGACTTTGGCTCAGGTCATGATCTCACAGGATCATGAATTTGAGCCCTGCTTTGGCTCTGTGCTCACAGTGTGGACTCTGCTTTGAATTCGCTGTCTCCCTCCTCCCCTCCCCCACTCATGTTCACAGATGCACATGCATTCTCTTTCTTTCTCTCAAAAATAAATATTTTTAAAATGTTTTACACTGTAGCAAGAACACCAAATAAACAGAAGCTTGAAACAAAAAATGTTCTATGAATTTATGTTTTTACCTGAAAAACTATATTTTATTTATCTATTAAGTAGATTAAGTATAAGTTCTTAAATTTATCAGCTTTTCATCTACAGTGTGTCTTTCAAATGTTATAAATTAATATCGTCTTATCCTAAGTATCTTGTCTGATTCTAAGATTCAGAAAAAAATAAAAAGCAACTTTTAAGTATTAAATAGTAATCCACCAATCCATTAGCTTCTTAGATTTCCCTTAAAAGGCTAGTCTTATATCAATTTACAGAGACATTAAATGACACATGACTTAATATTTGGTGCATTTTCTTCACTAACATTGATTAATCTGCCTCTAGGCATTATATGCTACTACCAATTCACTTAGTCCATATCCAAACATAATGAGTAAATGTAAAACTTAATTTTTAATTTTTAATAATTAAACTCTAGTTCTAAATTGAAAAATAGGCCAACATTAGTCACTTTTAAGGACACAAACTAGGGAGATGGCAGAGAAGTAGGGAGCTCTGCAATCTTCACCCACCCACATCTATCAAACTAAGAAGGACTGACGCATCAGTACTCTGATCTGCAAGAGTGGGAGGAGAACCCACAGACTCCAGAAAGAAGAAAACCTCAAAGATACCTGAGTGAGTGAGTGTGAACTGGAGAAATTTAAAAATGGGCCAGGCCCAGAGGTGTGGAGGGATCTGAGCCCCAGGCCAACACAGGGAGAGTGCACGGAGCCCCGGAGAGACAAATGAAAGAGAAAGAGAGACTAAAAACACCCACAGTACGGTCTCTAGAGAAGAGATAAAGAACTTAGCCCAGGACTAAGAGAGATACTGTCACCTCATATATAACCACTGGGCACTGGGAGAGAAACCCGTCCCATGTTGCTGGCAAATTCTTCCTTGGGCTCAGTAGCATGGACACCTACCTGGACAGCACCAGAAAAAATAGCACACCCCCCACCATGCGATCGGGGCTGGGTGCCAGCTAGTGCATACCTCATCTCTGGAAGCTCCAAGAGAAACAGCCCCATCTCACTATGTGATCCATTTAAGCAGCCGGCCACCAGCATGAGTACATCTCATCTCAGGTGCTAGCATTAAAGTGCATGGACTAGGTTTTGAAGCAAGGCAGGGTTTGGAAAATACAACTTGGCTGGCCCACTGCACAGGGAGATGGGACTCAGAAGAGTGGCTTGCAGCGGCACTTGGTTAGAGCAGAGAATGGGTCTCCGCCATTCTTCTCACTGAAACCACCAAGGCAGGGCCTTGGAGAGCAGTTCCGAGACCTACCTACACCAAACCACACCCATCCACCCGAGAGAGCTGCTTTTTTAAAAATGTATTTTATTTTCTTAATTTATTTTTTTCCTTTTTCTTTTCTTCCTCTTTTTTTTCTCTTGCTATCCAGATATATTCTCCCTTATCTCATTCTTATCTCTCGCTCAGCTGGTTATAAGCTTTTAGACTGTCCATTGTCTTTTGTTGTCTCTGTTCCCACTCTTTTTTCTATCTTCTTTTCTTTCCTCTCCTTTCCTTTCTGTTCTTCCATTCCCCTTTTGGTGTGCTTGTTTGTTTGATTTGACTGTGTGTTTGCATACATTTGTTCCCAGTTTGCTTGTCTGTTTTCCTTTGCAGGGCCAAAGTACACATGGTGGAGGGTCCGAAATATCTCGGAGTAGAAAAAAAATAATCAAAGGCACAACAAGAGAAACCAAGAGACACCATTAAAAGAACACTTCCTGAAATGACAGGTCCCAGAGAGTCAATGAGGGTCCTTTAGTAGAGCAATACAAACAGGTGCACAGTGCATAACGAGTGTCTAAAACTGACAAGAGATAGAAAGCTAGCCAAAATGACAAAAGAACTCCGCTCTAAAGAAATTCCAGGAAGAAGTCACAGCCACAAAACTCCTCAAAACAAATTTAAGCAACATAATTGAACAAGAATTTAGAACAATTTCATAAAATTAATCACTGGGCATGGAAAAAGCATCAGAGAAACTACTGATACAAAGATTAGGATCTTCAAAATAGCTGTGACAAGGTAAAAAAAAAAAGGCTATTAATGAGTTGCACAATAAAATGGAGGTGGCCACTGCACGAATAGAAGAGGCAGAGAGAACAGGTGAATTAGAAGACACAATTATAGAAAAAGAGGAAGCTGAGAAAAAGAGAGAAATTGATCCAGGAGCACGAAAGAATATGAGACCTGAGTGATACAATCAAATGGAACAATATCCATATTATTGGAATTCCTAAAGAAGAAGAAAGAGAAGAAGGTCTTGAAGAGGTGCTTGATCAAAATATAACCGAGAATTTCCCAAATCTGGGGAAAGAAATAGACATTAAATCCAAGAGGTGCCAAGAACCCTCTTAGGATGTAACTTAAATTGACATTTGGCAGGAAATATCATAGTGAAACTGGCAAAATATAAAGATAAAGAGAGAATTCTGAAAGCAGCTAGGGATAAAAGGGCCCTAACATACAAAGGGAAACATCAGAGTGGTTACAGACCTATCTACTAAAATGTGGCAGGCCAGAAAGGAATGGCAGGAAATCTTCAATGTGATGAACAAAAAAAAAAATCCAGCCAAGAATTCTTTATCCAGCAAGCCTGTCATTCGAAATAGAAAAGATAAAGGTGTTCCCAAATAAACAAAAATTGAGATAATTCATCACAACCAAACCAGCCCTACAAGAAATCCTAAGAAGGATTCCATGAGGGAAATGTTGCAAGGAATATAAGGTACCAGAGATACTACTATAAAAATGAATCCTACAGAGAATACAATGAATCCAAGCCCACATTTTAAATAACACTGAATGTAAATGGACTGAATACTCCAACCAAATGAGACAGGGTAGCAGAATGGATAAAAAAACAAAATCCATCTATTTGCTGTCTAAAAAGACTATTTCAGACCTGAAGACACCTTCAGATTAAAAGTAAGGGGATGGAGAAATATCTATCAGGCAACTGGAAGTCAAAAGAAAGCTGGAGTAGCCATACTTATATTGGACAAACTGGACTTTAAAGTAAAGGCAGTAACAAAAGATGAAGAAGGACATTATATAATAATTACAGCATCTCTCCATCAGGAAGAGCTAACAATTATAAACATCTTTGTGCTGAAATTGGAAGCACCCTAAACTTTAAACAATCACAAACAGAAACAATCTTATTGATAAGAATGTGCTAACTGCAGAGGACTTTAATACTCCACTTATAGCAATGGATAGATCAACCAGACAAAAAAATCACTAAGGAAACAATGGAACTGAACAACACTTGGGAACGGATGGAATTCATAGATATATTTAGAACTCTGCATTGTGAAGCTAGGAAATTCACCTTCTTCTCGAGTACACATGGCACATTCTACTAGATAGATCACATACTGGGGCATAAAGCAGCCCTCCATAAATATAAATGAATTGAGATTATACCATGCACACTTTCAGATCACAATGCTATGAAACTTGAAATCAATCACAAGAAAAAGTCTGAATACCTCCAAAAAGTTGGAGATTAAAAACTACCCTACTAAAGAATGATTGGGTCAATAAGGCAATTAGAGAAAAAAATTAAAATGTATATGGAAACAAGTGAAAATGAAAACACAATAATCCAAACTCTCCGGAATGCAGCAAAGGCAGTCCTAAGAGGAAAGTATATTGCAATCCAAGCCTATTTTAACAAACTAGAAAAAACACAAATTCAAAATTTAACAGAGTACCTAAAGGAACTAGAAGGGGAGCAGCAAGAGCTGCAGAAAAAGAAGAGAAATAATAAAGATGACGACAGTAATAAACAATATAGAATCCAAAAAAAAAAAAACAGTTGAACAAATCAATGAAACCAAATGTTAGTTTTATGAAAAAATAAACAAAATTGATAAACCTCTGGCCAGGCTCCTCAAAAGATAAAACACCCAAAATAGACAAAATCATGAATGACAATGGGTCTATCACAACCAATCCCTTAGAAATAAAAGCAATCATCCAAGATTTCTATGAAGAGTTATATATATGTCAACCAACTGGACAATCTTGAAGAAATGGACAAATACTTAAACATACATATACTACCAAAATACAAATGGGAAGAAATAGAAAATCTGAACACACCCGTAAACAATGAAGAAATCAAATCAGTCATCAAAAATCTCCCAATGAATAAGAGCCTAGAGTCAGATGGCTTCCCTGGGGAAGTCTGCCAGACATTAAAAGCAGAGTTGATACCCACTCTTCTCAAGCTATTCCAAAAATTAGAAATAGAAGAAAAACTTCCAAACTCATTCTATGAAGCCAGCATCACTTTGATTCCCAAACCAGAGACCCTACAACAACAACAAAAAAGAACTACAGGCCAATATCCTTAATGAATACAGATGCAAAAATACTCAACAAGATACTAGCAGGTCAAATTAAACAGCATATAAAAAGAATTATCCATCATGATCAAGTGGGATTCATTCCTGGGTTACAGGGCTGGTTCAATATTCACAAATCCATCAATGTGATATATCACATTAATAAAAGAAAAGATAAAAACCATATGATCCTGTCGATAGATGCAGAAAAAGCATTTGATAAAATACAACATCCCTTCCTAATAAAAACCCATGAGAAAGTCAGGATAGAAGGAACTTACTTAAACATCATAAAAGCAATTTATGAAAAGCCCACAGCAAATATCATCCTCAATGGGGAAAAACTGAGGGCTTTCCCCCTTAGATCAGGAACAGGACAAGGATGTCCCCTCTCACCGCTGTTGTTTAACATAATACTGAATGTCCCATTCACAATTGTACAAAAAACACATAAAAATACCTATGAATAAACCTAACCAAAGATGTAAAAGACCTGTCTGATGAAAACTACAGAAAGCTAATGAATAAAATTGAAGAAGACACAAAGAAATGGAAAAACATTCCATGCTCATGGATTGGAAGAATAAACATTGTTAAAATGTCATTATTACTCAAAGCAATTTTCACATTCGATGCAATCCCCATCAAAGTCACACCAGCCTTCTTCTCAAAGCTAGAACAAACTATCCTAAAATTCGTATGGAACCACAAAAGACCTGAATAGCTAAAGTAATATTGAAGAAGAAAACCAAAATTGAAGGTATCATAATCCCAGACTTTAGCCTCTACTACAAAGCTGTCATCATCAAGACAGTATGGTATTGGCACAAAAACAGACACATAGACCAACAAAATAGAATAGAGAACCCAGAACTGGTCCCACAAATGTATCACCAATTAATCTTTGACAAAGCAGGAAAGAGTATCCAATGGAAAATATACAACCTCTAATAGACGGTGCTGGGAGAGCTGGACAGCAATATGGAGAAGAATGAAACTGGACCACTTTCTTGCACCATACACAAAAGTAAACTGAAAATGGACCTCAATGTGTAATAGGAAACCATCAAAACCTTAGAGGAAAATGCAGGAAACAGCCTCCTTGACCTCAGTTGCAGCAATTTCCCACTCAACACATCCCCAAAGGCAAGGGAATCAAGAGCAAAAATGAACTATTGGGACCTCATCAAGATAAAAAGCTTTTGCACTGCAAAGGAAACAATCCAGAAAATAATAGATAACCGATGGAATGGGAAAAGATAGTTGCAAATAACATATCAGATAAAGGGCTAGTATCCAAAATCTACAAGGAACTCACCAAACTTCACACCCCAAAAATGAATAATCCAGTGAAGAAATGGGCAGAAGTCATAAACAGACTTCTCCAAAGAGGTCATCAAGATGGCCAACAGACGTGTGAAACAAAGCTCAGCGTCACTCATCATCAGGGAAATACAAACCAAAATCACATTGAGATACCACTTCACGCGTGTCAGAGTGGCTAAAATGAACAAATGAAGAAACTATAGATGCTAGTGAGGCTGTGGAGAAACAGACACACTCTGACACTGTTGGTGGGATTGTAAACTGGTATAGCTGCTCTGGAAAACAGTGTGGAGGTTCTTCAAAAAATTAACAATAGAACTCCCCAATGACCCAGCAGTAACACTGCTGGGTGTTTACTCAAGGGATACAGGAGTATTGATGCAGAGGGGCACATGTACCCCAATGTTCATAGCAGCACTTTCTACAATAGCCAAATCATGGAAAGAGCCTAAATGTCCATCAACTGATGAATAGATCAAGAAGATGTGGTTTATATATAGAGTGGAATACTACATGGCAATGAGAAGGAATGAAATCTGGCCATTTGTAGCAATGTGGATGGACCTCGAGAGTTTCATGTTAGACAAAATAAGGCAGGCGGAGAAGGACAGATACCATATGTTTTCACTTATAGGTCTAACAGGAGAAACCTAACAGAGGAGCATGGGGAGGGGAAGGGCAAAGAAGAGTTAAGGAGAGGGAGGAGGCAAATCATGAGAGATTCTTGAATACTGAAAAGGAA
>NC_043702.1:88518975-88578621 GCF_006229205.1 Suricata suricatta | reverse complement strand
TTTTTTTTTTTTTTTTTACTTATTTTTGAGAGACAAAGAGAGACAGCGCGAGCAGGGGAGGGTCAGAGAAAGAGGAAGGCACAGAATCTGAGGCAGGCTCCAGGCTCTGTGCTGACAGCTAGCACAGAGCCTGATGCGGGGCTCGAACCCACAAACCATGAGATCACGACCCGAGCTGAAGTCAGACTCTCAACCGACTGAATCACCCAGGTGCCCCTGTCCTCACTCTAATGCTATTCTCCCCTTAAATGGTGGAGGATTTGGGTTTCAAGATATTTATTGGTGAGTGCTCAGCTTATCTTCTGGTGGCCATGATTTCTTTCAACTTAAATCCTCTCAAATCATAGGGAAACACATCCTCTATAACAGCCCTAAATGATCAGCCTTCTTTGGGAATTCCAGCTGGATTTATGTATAAAGAATATGGTCCTTCATCTTATAAATGCCTGTCCTATTAGAATCACATTACCCAGGATAATTTAAAGCTTCTTATAAATGTTTGTCCTATTAGAATCACATTATCCTGGATAATTTAAAATTTCATTGGCTAAGATGGGATACTTTTGATATCCCCAATTATTCTATGTGTGCACAATTGGAAAAAGAAAAGTTATAAAAAATCAAAGCAAATGAGTGGGAAGCTTATTTTAATTGGCATCTGGAGGCCTCCAAAAGAACTACTAAAAATGTTGCTTCTTTTCAAGGAGTTAACTCAAAATATTCAAAATCTAGTTGAGATCTTTTGAGTGGCTTTCAAATTTGATATGTGGGCTGAAGCCTCACAAATTCTTCCTCTTCCACCTTCTCCTTTTGCCCTACCCACCATTCTTCCCCTAAGACTTTCAACACTTTCCTCCTCCTGTCCCCTCCCCATTCTGTTTCCTCCCTTTTCTATCCATCTTTTCCTCTATATTCTTAGCAAAACAACAGATTAAAAAAATCATTTTAGCTACCAGATTGTGAATTTTCTTTAAAATTTCCAAGGCAGGACTGAAGGGGTTCAGAGCAAGTTTGCCCACAATGTGCTACCTTGTGTATGGACTATTTTGAGCTGAAGGAAATGGAGACCCTATCAACTCCAAAGAAATAGCTATAACCTTCCTGTTTCTCTCATTTTGTCTTCCTCCCTGGGGCATATAGGGTGTGGGGTTTGGGGACTATCTTTGGAGTAACTCTGAATCTCAGGGAGTATCCTCTGCACCTTCTTTAGTATTCATCTTACACCAATGAGATGGTTCTTAAATATTGCCAGGAATATTTACTGTTTCTCCTTGTTGAAAACTGGAAAGATTTTTTTTTAATTAGCTCTGCAGTCAAATGTCAACCAGATTGGAAGCTGATATTCAAAGCCTGATGGGAATCTTCTTTAAAAGGCCTTCTCCTTTAAGTTAAAATTAGACCTATGTACCCAGAAGGAAAGAAGCAAATTGAAGATTACATAGTTAGATAAGTGGACCAACCTATGGTGTCATTTAAGTTACAACCCAATTCTTGGAGGAATTAAAAGCACTGTCCTTAACTTATGAATCTTTACGAAAACTAGAAATATAGCTCTAGAAGAAATTCAAAGTTCACCTATTCCTTTACCAATCCCAAATTTGCCCTGTTTATCTCAAAAGGCTTGTAAATTACTTGCCTTAGGAAAAGGAAACCCTTCTTCCAGGAACTTACATCCTTTCTCTGTCTCTTAAAGTTAAGCATCTTATCATGTCTTTAAAATGTAAACACAGCCCACAATCAACTGAGACTGAAGGTGGGGGGACAGGTAGGGGGAAAGAGGCCTATTTAAAACACAAACTCCCAAAAGGTCTCTTGTGCCCCAACTCTACAATAACCTCCTCAAGTTTAATTCTAGGAACAAAGAGAAATCTTAGATATCAACTGTAAAGTCTTTACATCAGTCGATGTATCTGTGTATCTGCATTTTACACACACACACACACACACACACACACACAGAAATGATGTAAATGTGAGATATTTTTATACTTCTGGATGGCACAGTTAAAACTAATTTGTAAAGAGCTTTATTTAGTTGGTTTTAAGGCAAGTGCTCGTAAAAATTGGGTATTCGTAATCTCTCAGGAAGATAGAAACTAACCCAAATAATTTTCAAGTTCACGTGATCTGGAAAAATATTCAGTATAAAAGTTAGTTTCAATTTGTTGGTTTAATTAAAGCAGGCATGTCTTTAGAGTTACCTACATTGAATATGATGCAGATAAACTTTTATTCCACCTGAATTTACTAGTTACATTAAATGGCTTATCTGTTGCAATTTGTCAGCAAAAATAATTTAAAGATGATGGTTAGTTGTTTAATGTCCTGTAAAACTTTTATGACTAATCTAAATGTAGTTATAAAGAACAAGTATATTAAATAGATATAAATAAATTTTTAAATGTTGAACTTTTACGTAGTCTCCCAAATCTTTTTGGTAACTTAAAATCTTAGCGTTTTTCTAAGTTAG
Organism: Suricata suricatta; assembly: GCF_006229205.1. Lineage (NCBI taxonomy): Eukaryota > Metazoa > Chordata > Mammalia > Carnivora > Herpestidae > Suricata > Suricata suricatta. The sequence continues at coordinate 88,576,151 of NC_043702.1, read as the reverse complement.
ATTAGATAATGTGATTTTAGTAATTATCTGGATCATTTTCTAAACAGGACTGTAAGAGTCACCTTGGGAGTTACCTTGGCATGGCGACTGAGCGGCCATTTTGCTGTGGGTTGGAGAAAAACAATGTGCACCGACAACCCCCACCCTCACCCGCAGACCTGGAATGTTCCGATCCAGTTTGAAAACAGCCAATCATGGAGCCCCAGCTTCCCACCACCCTGACAGAGGAGGCAACCTATCCCATCCTGCCACGTCCTTAAAGTGCCCTTATTTGGTGGTCTGCCCTCCCAGGACGGGACCAGAAGTCTTTCACCCATAAAATACCTCACCCCTCCTGTACCAGGCGCGACTTCCCTGACTCCCCACTCCTGGAGTCACGGAACCTCGCCTGGGAATTGCAGATCCCAATAAAGGCTTTCTTGGCTCCATAACTTGGTCTCTTTCTTTCCTCTCATCTCTGCCTCCATCTATTAAATCTTACAAGGACAAATACTACAACATTAATTACTAAGCAAAGGTTTGTCTACTTTTGGTTTCTTATTACAGAGAAACAAAAACATATTTGTAAATACTAATGATGAGGGAGCATAAGGCAAGTTAAGAGCAAAGCACAAGCTAACAACACAGTCCCCTCCCCCCAGGTGGGATATGTGTCATTCCTCAGGTACTTCAGCCTGCCTAAGACCAAAGGAAAGGGGAAAATAAATGGTTCACTGATAAGAGATCTCAGTCATTTGGGACATAATGTCTTAGTAAATCACAAGAAAAAAAAAACATTATCAATAGCCTAATCTTCAGAAACCTATAGATTCCATTTCCTGGAGCTCCAATATCACCCTCTCTTCCATGGTGGTATGGAGAACAAAGGCAAGAAAGAAATGGAAGGTAAAATTAAATTTCCTTATAATATGCAGCCCATTGACAAGTACCTGAGGCAAATACAATTGTAACATTTCTCCAGAAAGCCCCTATTGTCCTAATGTTAATGTCTTACTAGTGGGAAAACAACCTTACCTTAACAATGGCAAGGTCCCAGGCATTTTAGGAGTCCTCTTTAGCATATGAAAGTCTTGCTGGAGGCTTTCCTTTTGCCTTTACTTCCCCCAACTGAATAGTATATAACCAGGCCTTCTTCACAACCCCAGTGCAGCTCTTCCTGCCCATGGATCCTGTCTCCTTGCTTAAATGAAGTCACCTTTTACACCAAAGTCATCTCAAGAATTATATCTTGGCCATCATCTTCAGACCCCTACCACTCCAGAATCCCATCACTAATCCTACATTAAAAAAATTTAAAGGGCATATGATTCTAGAAATTATAAAGTATCTTCATATTTTTGCAAATATAAAGGATGCCGGTATAACAGTTGTTTAGCGGGGAGAAAAAAAAGAAAACCTAAGGCTCAAAATGGTGTCACTTACAAAGTTCCCAAACTGGGTTTAGTACCCAATCTAATTGGACTTTTAACCTCCCTACAGAAATGTGGCCAAAACTGTTTAGTCAGGAATTTTTTGACCAGCACCAATGGTAATCAGTCCCATGAGTCCTCTCCACCCGCCAAAGGAAAATGAAGTAGTCTGCCTGATAAGACCCCCTGCCCTTTCCCCTAAAAGGAAAGTGATCTTGTCTAAAATAATCCTTTATTTTCTTCTGTTAATAATGTTATGCCCAAGTCACAATATCTTCAACGACCAGAGACCACCAGGGAGACTGAGGCACACATGCAAAGGCTCAGGCTCACTGATTTCACCTGCACAGTGGATCTGTGCTGAGAGCCCCAAACAAGGGCTGAGTAGGGTTTTTATGGGGTTTTGGAAGGGGGAGTTACAAGAAACTGTGACACAGGTATAGTGACCCAATCATAACTGTACACCAGTATTGGCAGCAACTTTAACCATACACATTGTTCAGAGCGTTCGTTACTTTTGGCGGGACCCAATCACAATATTTAGAGTACCTTTAAAATCAGCCAATTACAGAGCGAGCCTAGGGTCTTGTTCGGTGACCATCGGGTTAACTTTAACATTAGGTAACAGGGTCCTATCTAAAGTTTCCATCTGCAGGCCTCACCCTTAGGAATGTGGGGAGTGGTAGCTGGCCTTCCCTGATTGGGTGTTGCGAAGGTGGTCTCTCTTGCTCTAGGCAATGTGTAACTGCCTGTTAGTTTCTCGGAACTGAAACCTAGGCCTTCTAGATCAGAGGGAAACTTAAAGCCTGTCATGGAGTCTGTTTGGTTTAGACTTGTGTCCTTATAATAACTTCCTTGTCTCATCCTCCTTTCTATAAAAACATCCCATTTTTTAAAAGTTGTTTTCTTTTTTGAGAGATAGTGCATATGTGGGAGGGGCAGAGAGAGAGAGACGGAGAGAGCTGCCAGCATAGAGCCCAATGTAGGGCTTGAACACACAAACTACAATCACGAGCTGAAATCAAGTGTTTGATGCTTAACCAACTGAGCCTCCAGGTATTCCCAAAACCTTCTATTTTGTACAACTCCTCAGAGCACTTCTCTATTTGGTAGGTGAGTTAAGAAATGCCTTTTTAATAAGTGCCTGATTCATGAATCACTTAATAAAGCCAATTAGATTTCAAACTTACTTGTTTTTGTTTTTTTAGCATATTTGGTGACAGTGATGGGATCTGAAGTGAACATCTAGCAGCATTTGGAGACAAGAAACACAGACATGGTATCTGTTGAGTCCTTGGAATTCATGGCCTTTCTTGTCATTTCAGAGGGAGCTCAGTGTGAGCTCTACTCTATTTTGTATTTGAACTCCTGATCTAATGGCTTTCCTTTACAGGGCGTTTCAGCTTGAGCTCCCAGACAATTATCACCAAAGCCCAACTGAGTTTGCATTCTGCCCAGAGCCCAGTCAAACTGGTATATTTTACCTAAGACTTGAGCCCCTAGCCTTTCAGGCCATAGTTCCTGGTTAGAAATTGTCAGTAAGGTTTCATAGGACATGGCAGTGGTGCTCACAGGGCCTTTTTATGGCCAGGATGTAGGAATGGTAATATATTTGGGGATCGAGCAGCCAAAAAATTGATGTGCATAGGTTGAGTATTGAAAAGCTATTACAGTGCTTGCCACTTTAAAACAGGCTCCTGTGTGAGGATAAATTGGTCACAGAACATGTTAGATAGACACTAGATCACTTACCAACTTCAAGTAAAATGTGCAAAATGGCACACTTTACAATCCCCAACCCAGCAGTACATTCCTTTTGGGTACTGGTTTGGCTCCAAAAAACTCAAAGTCTTAGTTCATAAGATATTTGAATTCTAAAGATTAAGCACACTACTTTCCTGCACACCTGTTTGTCTTATCTAAGAATTATAGACCTAGAAGTTACAGATCTCTAGCAAGATAAAATTAAAAAAAAAAAAGCTAAACTAAAATTACAGTGGCCATTATGGAGAATGTTCCAATTAGACAAGATTGTTCATTTAAGAAGTGCACTTAAAAGTAAGTGTTCCTGAATTAAACAAAATGGGTTGTCTATTTTAACTGGTGTACAGAAACCTCCAAAAGGCTTCAAGAGTCCAAAATAGTCTCATTAAAAGATTCTTTACAAAAGGTTAACATACACACAGTACCTGAAACAAAAATTGTAATACTGACATAACTTCTACTCTTCCTTTCTATCCTTCTTCACCTGAGTGCTGAGTCTATTAATTTTCTGTTACAACTGCCTTTCCACTCTGAAGCAACAATTACATTTTAAACTAAAACCACCTGAAGTTACAGGAGAGCCTCCTCAGATACTTCACTCTTTAATCAAAGATTTTGCCATAGCAAAAACAAACAAACTAACTAACTAACAAATATCTTAAACCCAGGGAGAATCCTCAGAGGTTGTTGTTTTTAATAGATTACCTCCTGAGCACAGTTGAGAGGGGTAAATAAAAATTCATGTTATCCCTTCCTTTCCTAATCCAGATTCATCAGATACTAACTCTTTTTCTCCTGGGAATAATTATTTCCTTCTTGCAAGTCTTGTTTTACATCCTGAGAACATGATTTGGCTTTCTGCCTGCCTGTGACATTCAGGTTGTCAGTTTTCAATTTGGCTATATTTGAGAGTGGCTCTAAATTCTATAAAAATGGTACTTTTTACATCCTCTTTGAAAATGTCTTTTGGTTCCATGTGGCTAATATTGCCAGAAATCTTCACTGTTCATTCTGGCTAAAACATACCAAGACATTTTAAAAAATTTAATCAGAAGGTTGGCCAAATTAAAAGCCAATATTCAGAACCAGATAATAATTTGTTTAGGTCTTCTTCCATAAGCTAAATGTACTCTGAGGGAATAAAAGACTTTCTCATAGATGGATGGGTGTGTCAGCCTTTAATATTAATTAGGGAACAACCAAATTCTTTGAGAAATTAAAAACAGTTGTTCTTGTTTTACTAATCTAGTCTTTACAGGACCAGAGACTTGGTTCCAAAAACAATTTGAAGACCAATCCTTTTTACCAATTTCCAAACCTCCCTTATTTATCTCAAAAGGATTAAAAATATTGTAAAAGTTCTAGTCTTAAGAGAACAAAAACCCTTCTAGAAAGTGCTTGCATTTTCACCCTGTGCCTGTATAATGTAAATATAGTCTTTTTCCTGTCCTTCTTCAGGAATTCTTTAATTAGCCCATTTCTTTAAAATGCAAACTTCAGGGTTGTAAAAACAAGGGGGAAAAGCCATTTAAAACTTAACTGGTCAAGGACAAATACAAATCTTGAGTATATTCTCCACAAATATTAACTTATTAATATAACCTTAACTTATATATATAATTAATATGTCCTTATCTTATTATATCTACAAGAAAAACAAAGTTACATCCAGCTTTTATAACTAGTAAATTTTGTACCTATTTGATGGCAGTAATTTTAAAACAGAACATATTGTTATGCCCAGATTGCAAAATCCCCCAAAACCAGAGACCACCGGGGAGACCAAGTCACATATGCAAAAGCAAAGGGTGTTTATTCGGGCTTAAGCTCAGTCTCTCAGACCTCACCAACACAGTGGATCCGTGCTGAGAGCCCCAATCAAAGGCTGGGTAGGGTTTTTATGGGGTTTGAAAAGTGGGCGGTTACAGAAAATTATGACATAGGCACAGTAATCTAATCATCATTGTATAACAGCCTTTGCAGCAATTCTAACCATACAAATTGCCCAAAGCGTTCGTTACTTTTGGCAGGACCCAATCATGACTTTTAGTGCTTTTTCGAAAATAACCAATTATGGGGTGGGCTAAAGACCCCCACGTGGGGTGAGTAACTGGTTAACCTAGCATTAAGCGATAAGTACCAATCTATAGTTTCCATCTCCAGGCCTGTCCTTAGAAATGTTAAGTGTATTAGCTGGCCACTTCTGATTGGGTGTTACCAGGGTGGTCGCTTGTTAAGCAATATGTGCCCTTTTCCTACTATAGTCTAATGATTCTGGGAAACCGAAACTTGGGCCTTTTAGCTCAGAGGGAAAACTTAAAGCCTGTCATGGAGTCAGTTTGGTTCAGACCTGTGTCCTTTCAGTATAAGGTTTGCATCTCTCTGTATGTTGACATGTGTTTACATTTCTGTTGTAAGTATGTTTCTCTCTCCAGATGGTGTTGCTATAATTAATTTGTATAGAACATTTTGGTTTGAAGACAAGCACTTTTAAAGATTGGCATTTTAAAACTCAGAAAGATAAAAACTAACCTAAATGTATTTAGAGTTCACAGGATCTAAAATATATATCTAATATAAAAGGTAGTTTGAAATTGATGGTTTAATTAAAATAGACATCTCATTTGGACTTATGAATATCAATTATGATGCAAATGACCAGATGAGGGAGTGTGGGGCAAGCTGAGGGCAAAGTACAAGCCAACATCACTCCCCCCCACCCAAATGGGGTAGGTGGGGTAGGTGTAATATTCATCAGGAGCTCCTGGCTGCCCAAGAACAAAGGAAAGGACAGAAAACAGACAGTTCAACAGTTAAGAGACTCCATCAGTTTATAAATATCTTAGTACAATTTTATAAAAGGGGAGGCAATCTCATCAGTAGCCTGAAGTCCAGAAACTCCCTATTGTCTTAAGGTTAATGCTTTGCTAGAAGGAAAAACCACCTTAGCTTGACAACAGCAAGGCCTCCAGCAATCTGTGAGTCTGTAGCATATGAAAATCTCTTTGGAAACCTCCCTTTCCACTTCATGTCCCCCAAGTCCCTGGTATATAACCAATCATTCCCCACAGACACAGTGCAGCTCTTTCTGCCCACTGGTCCTGTCCCTGTATTTAATAAAATCACCTTTTTGCACCAAAGACTTCCTCAAGAATTCTTTCTTGGCCCTCAACTCTGAACAAGTAAGTGAAAAGATAACAAGGTTTGTAGGTAACATTTAAATACCTTCCAAAATGTTGTTAACCTAAAACCACAGTTTTGCTAGGTTAATTAATATATTGAGTTGATTTTGTTGGATATCTAAGTCTTTTCCAAGATAAAATACTAAAATATTGATTATTAAACATAGGTTTATATATCTTTCTTATTGATAAGGAAAATCTGCTTAAGATGGCCAACAAAACAAATAAGAAACACCCGTCCCTGATTAGTGAGGAATGTGGATGTAACTGGCTATAAATTGTTCCTTCTGCTAATGGTCTGGGCTCAGACCTCTGGAGAATGATCTCCTCTGAGCCCACCGGTATGAAATAAACCTCCTCCCTTCCAAGTGCCACGCCGAGTGCCACGTGGTTCTTCTGCCAGGTGATCCAGACCAGACTCCACAACATTATCACAAAGAAACTAAAGATAAATTTGGAACTGATAGTAAAAAAGTTTGCTAAGTATTAAGGATTACAATAAATATAATTAAAACTACTGGAGATACTAAGGGAAATAACTCTGTAAGCAAAAAATATAAGAAATGTGTTTTTGAAAAAAAAAAGAGGTGTTTTTTTGGTAAGAAAGCTAAGAAGAATGGGAATACATTTTTGTGGAGGGAAAAGCAATTTTCTCCTAAAATGAGACTGGTTGTTGATAGAGAAGGAAAACTTAGTATAAAATATAAGTGAAAAAGCTGTAAAAAGTTTCTGAGAAAAAGAATTTTTAGAAAAGAATTGTATGAATAGTCAGAACTAACACTGAAGTAATTGAGTTTTTATATACTTATAAAAGTCTTTTTAACCTGGAATATTAAAAAAATTAATTAGGTCATTTAAGATGTGAAATACAAAGAAAATGTTGCCAGATAAATAATACTAAGACTTCTTTAGATTATATTGTAAGATTGGGGCATATGTAGATAAAGCCCATTTCTGTTTCTGCAAAAATGGACCCCTCATCAGATTTTTGCCATCTTTATGTCCTTGTGATATGCCAGTAATCTGCTTCTGAAAACAATTTAATATAGACAAATGATGACTATAAATTTAATAAACAGTCAGAAGGGTGAGAAGTCCAAGACAGCTACTTGGTTCTTCTGGGCTCCCTGACAAACCCCATTTTTCAGTTTTTACATTTCTTCACCCACAATGCTACATTTAAAATGACTCAAATTATCAATAGACATTTGTGTAGATACTTCTTTAAAATTTTAAAACCTTCAACTGGACCTTACTCTATTGCCATTTAGTATGAATTATCAATATGTTCTTGTTATTGTATATATTTTTTCTAGATGGACTAAAGTCTTTCTTTGCTATAAGGCTGATGTCCATGCAGTAAAACAAAACAAAATAAAATTGTTTAAAAAAACAAAAGTACGAAAAAGTTTTGGGCACCTTGGTGGTCCAGTAGGTTAAGTGTCTAACTTCAGCTCAGGTCATGATCTAAAGGTTCATGAGTTCGAGCTTGACATCAGGCTCCCTGCTGTCAGCATAGAGCCAGCTTTAGATCCTCTGACCCCCTTCCTCTCTGTCCCTCCCCTGCTGGCTCTCTCTCTCCCATTGAAAATAAACAACAACAAAAATTTTCCCACTTGGGGTGTACTCTCTGATTTCTAGTGATCAAGGCAGCCACTGAACATATCATAGAAGCCTTAATAAAAACCTTACAAAAGTCTTGAAATTCTATGAGTACAACCTTCTACTGATCTGTTGTCTTATGCTTGTATAACCTGCTACTGTTAATTCTGTCATGTTTTATATTCAAGCTTTATCAAGTGGTTAAAAAAAAGTGGGGGGCTTCCTAAATTCCAATTCAAAAAAGGCCTGTCCATCACAGTCTATAGCCTGGTAACTTGATATTCTGAAAACAAAGACCCCCTTGCAGCATTAAAAGCATCCTTACCAAGTGCTTCTGACCACTGACACTGCTGCCAAACTAAAAGATGCTAGAGACCTCTAAACCAAGTTGATAAAAAGGAGAATTAAGGAATATCAAGTCCAACACTAATATGTGAACTTCTTCCATCCAAGACACCAGATCAAGACTTCATACTTCAACCAAATATAAAACCCTTACTCTTTCTTTTCCTTTCCTTCCCTCAGGCATTGGCCTAAAATGATGGCAACCTCATTAGTATTCCCAGACTTCTGCAAAAGGAAGGTAACCTCTTTTATTTCAGGCTAGAAAAACAATCTAATGGTTTTTAAATTTTCACAAGAAAAATAAGATACCTCATTGGTCACTCCCCTAAATTCACATTGTTGAGTTAAAAAGGAAACCTCTTTTGGCAGGCCCCCAATTCCCTGGCTAGGGATAAATGAAAATGAGGTTATGATCAAAAATTTCTCCTTAGTTGTTCAAATTATTACAAAATCTTTTAAAGCAATAGCAGCCCAACAAAAATCTTTAGTCTCTCTGGCCTAAGTTGTCCTTAATAATAGAACAGCTCTTGATTATTTTTGAGTTCAGCAAAGAGGGGTCTGGGCTGTGTGCAACACCACTTGCCATGCCTGGATTAACTCTTCTGGGGAAGTTAAAACTCAATTACATAGGAATAAGCCACTTGGCTTTAAAATGTGACTCCTTCTATATCTTTCCTGGACTTACTTGATTTTGACTGGTTTAGGTCTTGGAGACCACGGTTCTAAAGTACACTTCAAATATTAGGAATTGTTCTGCTTATGGTAACCATAGTGATCATCTCCCTGGGTGGACTATATTCTCTCAAATGTTTTAAATGCCTATTCACAGCTACTAACCACCAAGTTGACCATCAAATAATCTTAAGACTGAGATATCTAAGAAATGAGGTAAATAACTGGCTTAACCAATGCGAATGAGAAGCTGTGACCCAGGACTATCACATTGGCTAAGAAAAATAGCAGGTTTTACATATATCAAAGGCTCTATAGGAAAGATGTGGAGTAGGAGAATCGTAAGCTTACCTCTTCTTACAAGCACTCAAGACCCACATCAATGTAAATAACACAGAAAATGACCTCAAAACTGGCAGAACAGACTCTCTAAAGCTAAATATAGAGAAGAGGCCACATTGAAGATGTTAAGAAGGTCAGAGATGGGTGAGGAGCTAAATAGGCCTTTAAGACTGTCCCTGGGAGTCACAGGGATGCTATGGACACAGAGAGTGGAGAGAAAGAGATCCTCATGTCAGGCACCCCAAACATAGGGAACTCATCTAGGGAAGATTAATTCTCATAATACTTGGCTTTGAAAACCAGAGCAATCTTATTTTTACAAGTTCTTACAATCAGTGTGGCTTAACACCTGGATTTTTAACAATACTTTTTTTTTTAATTTTTCTTTTTTTTTTAATTTTTTTTTTTTGAGAGACGGAGAGAGACAGTGTGAGCAGGAAAGGGTCAGAGAGGGAGAGAGACACAAAATCTCAAGCAGGCTCCAGGCTCTGAGCTAGCTGTCAGCACAGAGCCCGATGTGGGGCTCGAACTTAGGAACCACGAGATCATGACCTGAGCCGAAGCCAAATGCTTAACCAACTGAGCCACCCAGGTGCCCAACACCTGGAATTTTAAAAATCAGTGAGCTTAGCTCTGATAGAGCCTGGAGGGCAATAGGAAACTATGTCTCCACACTTGGAAAACAAACACACTCACAGAGATACAACATGGAAGCAGCAACTTGAAGAATCCTGGGACATACGGGAGATTTATTTCCTAATCTCAGAGTGTATGCTGGAGGGACAGGGATATTTGGGAAATGTCTCCAAGAACGAAAGAGCTAGGCACAGAGTGGCAGGTGCCATTGCTCTCCCCAACTGCCAGCCTGGACACATGGATACCTGTGGGAACCAGCATAGCTAGAACACTTTCACCTCGCTCGCTAAGAGCATGCCCCACCCCCACGTGCTTCTGCAAATCTGCCCCCTCTCCAGCTGGCCTCTGCATTTCGGGCAGATACAGATCCTTCCTACAACAAACAGTGAGGAACCAACTGGCACTGTCTATCCTACCTCTCCACTCCCTGTGAATTCATCCTCTCCACCCATGAAGCAGGAGTTTTCTAAAGCATATCCAGGTCCCCTCCTCATAGCAGACCTGTGAAAACCCTTCTACTTCCTCACCCCACCTCCACATTCTCCTGCAGCCCTGCCCCCTCCAATACATGCTTTGAAGCCCATCCAAAGTGGTATTACAAACCAGGCGGTGTGTAAGAAGCCCCGATAGGGGACAGCGCCACTCCAAAGTAACTCTTGACCTGGAAAGAGGAGAAGATAACAATATACACTAGTCTGACTGTGACCCCAGCAATGGGCTGGGGATAGACAAATGAGGCTGCCCACCAGTGAAAGATTTTCAGAGGACAACAATGGAAATCACTCTACAGTTGGGTGCTACTGCATGTCTGGCAACTGTGTGGTCTGACCCAACCATAGTGGTCTCATACTGGCCCACACAGGAACAAAATCCTTCCTACAATAGGCAAAGAAAGCCATTGCAAATGACTGGGCTGATGGCAAGAGTGGATTAGGCACAACACGAAGATACACACAACCCACAGAGACATCACTGCAGTGCCAGGTTCTGATGAACAGGATACTACAAGAGGTAGACCTCTTCCTCTACAGGTCACGACTTTCAAGACAGGAGACATAGTTGACTTTCCTAATACATAGAAACAGACACAGAATGTTAGACAAAATGAGGAAGTCAAAGTATATGTCCCAAATGAAAGGACAGGACAAAATCACAGCAAGAGAACTTAAAACAAACATAAGTAATATGCCAAAGAGAAATTTAAAGTAATGGTCATAAAGATACTCATTCGACTGGAGGACCCCAGTTAGACCCTAAACAAAGAGAGAAAACATAAAAAAAGAAATAATGATCAAGAATTCCGTAACTTAAATTAAAAATACAGTAGATGGAATAAAAAGTAGACCAGAGGGAAAAATAAAAAAGCAGATTAACAACTTGAAGGAGTGTGTAATTGCAGGCAATCAAACAGAGCAGGAGAGAAAAAATGCAAATAGACTTCAGGAAACTCAGTGATAACATTTGCATTAAAGGGATCCGATCAGAAGAGAAAAGGGGGCAGAAAATACACTTGATGAAATATTAGCTGAAAATGACCTAACTCATATCATATCTGATATGAAATAGGTATCTATATCCAGGATGCCCAGAGAACCCCCAACAAAATAAACCCTCAAGGAGGTCCACTTCAAGGCACAGAGTAATTGAAATGGCAAAAATTAGTAATAAAGAGAATTCCTAACTCTGTAACACTATCAGCTGATTTTTCAGCATAAATGTTGTAGGCCAGAAGGGAGTGGCATAATACAGTCAAAGTGCTGAAAGAGAAATGCCTAAAGTGAAGAATGCTCTATGTAGCAGGACACCTGGGTGTTTCAGTTGGTTAAGTGGCAGACTTTGGCTCAGGTCATGATCTTGCAGTCACATAGAAACAGACACAGAATGTTAGACAAATGGGGAAACTAAAATATATGCTGTCAGCACAGAGCCTGCTTAAGATCCTCTGTCCCTTCTCTCTTTGCCCCTCCACCATGCATGCTCTTTTTTTTTCTCTCAAAAATAAAAATTTTAAAGGGGCACTTGGGTTAATCATCTGACTTTGTCTCAGGTCAATATCTTACAGTTCACAAGTTTGAGCCATCAACTTGATATAGACTGCTGTATGCATAACATGTTATATATAAACCTAAAGGGAGCCACAAATAAAAACTGATAAGAGATATGAAAAATTAAACAAAAAAATCCAAGAATATCACTAACTAAAGCCAGCAAACAGTGAGAGAAGGGAGTAAGAGGAGAAAGAAAGAAAAAAAAATACAATAAAACCCCATAAAGCAAGTAACAAAATGGCAATAAGTATATTCCTATCAATAATTTGAATATAAATGGACTAAGTGTTCTAATCCAAAAATACAGAAGGAGGAGATAGATTAAAAAAAAAAAGCAACACCCATATATATGCTGCCTGCAAAAGGCTTATTTCAAACCTAAAGACTCACAGTAATTGTAAGTGAAGGGATAAAAAATCATTTATCATGCCAAAGGGAGTGAAAAGGAAGGCAGGGTGGCTATACTTATACAACAAAAGGCTGTAACAAGAGACAAAGAAGGACACTATATAAAGGAAACAATCTGACGAAAAGATAATAGCAAATGTAAATGTTTATCTACTCAAGATGGGAGCACCCAAATACACAAAGCAGCTATTAACAAACATAAAGGAAGTAATTGATAGTGATAAATAATAATAGGGGACTTAAACACCCCACTTATATCAGTGGATATTCCAAACTGAAAATCAAATAGGAGACAGTGGCTTTGAATAATATATTTTACCAGTTGGATCTAACAAATAATTTCAGAACACTCTCTCCTAAAACAGCAGAATACACATTCTTTTCAAGGACACAAGAAAACATGTACTAGAATAGATCACATATTAACACAGAAAACAAGCCTCAAAAATTCAAAGAGATTGAAGTCATACCATGCAGCTTTTCTGACCCAAACACTATGAAACTAGAAATTAAGCACAAGAAAAAAATCTGGATAAAACACAAATACATGGAGATTAAATACCATGCTACTAAACAATGAATAAGTCAACCAAGAAATCAAAGAGGAAATAAAAGAATACATGAAGACAAATGAAAATGAAAACACAATGCTCCAAAATCTTTAGAATGTAGCAAAAGTAGTTCTAAGAGGCTTATTATAATATAAGCCTATCTCAAAAACAAGAAAAAAAAGTCTTAAAAATTCTTTTTAGTGTTTATTTACTTTTGAGACAGAGAGAGACAGAGCTTGAGGAGGGGAGGGCCAGAGAGAAAAGGAGACACGGAATCCAAAGCAGGCTCCAGGATCTGAGTGATCAGCACAGAGCCTATAGCAGGGTTTGAACTCATGAACCATGAGATCATGACCTGAGCTGATGTCAGATGTTTATCTGTCTGAGCCATCCAGGCACTCTTGCAAGAAAAAGTTTTAAGTGAACAGCCTAATCTTATATCTAAAGGAGCTAGAAAATAAAGAACAAATTCCAAAATGGTAGAAGGATGGAAGGAAAGAAATAATAAGGATTAGACAAGAAACAAATGAAATAGAAACTAAAAACACCAACCAAACAAAAAATAAACAAGCAAAAATAAATGATAAAATGTATCAATGAAAGTAGGAGTTGGTTCATTAAAAAAATCAACAAAATTGGTAAAGATTTAGTTTGACTCATGAAAGAATGAAATGAAGGAAAGAAAAAGAGGATAAGAGGAAAACAGGAAAAGATGGAAAGAGAGGAAAGGGGAAAAGGACAGAAAAAAGAAAAGAAAAAAGAAAGAAAAGTAAGAACTCAATATGAGAAATGAAAGACAAAAATAACACTGAAAATCACAAAACTACAATAGATCATGAGATTATGAAAATTTATATGCCAACCAATTGATCAACCTAAAAGAAAAGGATAAATTCATAAAAACATATTACCTTCCAAAAGAGAAACAAAGAAATAGAAAATTTGAACAGACGAAGTACCAGCAATGAAATTGAATCAGTAATCAAAAAACTCCAAAAACAACAAAAGTTTAGGACGAGACTACTTCACAGGCGAATTCCACAATACATTTAAAGAAGAGTTAATACCTATCATTCTCAAAATATTTTAAAAAATCAGAAAGGAAGGAAAGCTTAATAATTCATTCTATGAGACCTGCATAACCCTGATTCAAAAACCAGAACAAGATACTTCAATAAAAGAGAACTACAACCCAGTATCTTTGATGAACATGATGCAAAAATCTTCAACAAGATATTAACAACCTAAATGCAATAATATATTTTTAAAAAGCATTTGCAATAATCAAATGGAATTTATTCCTGGAATACAAGTGTAGTTCAAAATTTGCAAATTAATAAGCATACTACATTTCACCAATAAGAGAAAGGATAAAGTGATATGACCATTTCAACTGATGCAGAAAAAGCATGTGACAAAGTACAACATCCATTCATGATGAAAACTCTCAACAAAGTAGGCTTAGAGGGGACATATGTCAACATAATGAAGGCCATAATAAAGGCCAAAGTAACATCATACTCAATGGTAAGAAACTGAAAGCTTTTCCCCTAAGATCAGGAAGAACACAAGGATGTCCACTCCCACCATTTTTATTCAACATAGTATTGAAAGTCCTAGCCCCAGGAATCAGACAAGGAGGAGTAAAAGGCCTCCAAATTGGTTAGGAAGAAGTAAAACCTTTCATATTTGCAGATGATATAATATGATATATAGAAAACCTTAACAATTCACCAAGAAACTTCTAGAACTTATAAATAAATTCAGTACATTCATAGGACACAAAATTAACACACAGAAATTTGTTGCATTTCAATACGTTTTAATAATGAAGTAGCAGAAAGAGAAATGAACAATTCTATTTACAATTGTGTCAGAAAGAATAAAATACCTATGAATAAACTTAACCAAGGAGGAAAAAGTTGTATACTCTAAAAAATGTAAAATATTAATGAAAGGAATGGAAGATAACATAAACAAATGGGAAGATAGTTCATACTCATGAACTGGGAGAACAAATACTGTTAAAATGTCTATACTACTCAAAGAAGTCTACAAATGTAATGAAATCCCTATCAGAATACCAGTAACACTGTTCGTAAAATGTCTATACTACTCAAAGAAGTCTACAAATGTAATGAAATCCCTATCAGAATACCAGTAACATTGTTCGTAAAACTAGAACAAATAATTCTAAAATTTGTATGGAATAAAAAAAGACCCTCAATAACCAAAGTAATCTTGCAAAAGATGGCCAAAACTGGAGGGATCATAATCCCAGTTTTCAAAGATGTACTACAAAGCTGTAATAGTTAAAATAGTATGGTACTATCATAAAAATAGACACACAGATCAGTGGGACAGAATAGAGAACTCAAAAGTAAACTTACAATTAATTAATTAATTAATCTTCAACAAAGCAGGAAAGAATATCCAGTGGGAAAAAGACAGTCTCATCAACAAACGGTGCTGGGAAAACTAGACAGTTACATGCAAAAGAATGAAACTAGACCAATTTTTCACACCATACACAAAAATAACCTCAAAATGGATTACAGACCTAAATGTGAAACTCCAAACCATAAAAATCCTAGTAGAGAGCACAGGCAATAATTTCTCTGATACTGGCCACAGCAACATTTTTCTAGATATGTCTCCTAATCAAGGGTAACAAAATCGAAATAAACTATTGGGACTGCATCAAAATAAAAAACTTCTGTACAGCAAAGGAAACCGTGAACAAAACAAAAAGGTAACCTACTGAATGGAAGAAGATATTTGCAAATAATATATCTGAGAAGGAACTAGTATGGAAAATATATGTACAAAGCGTATTCAACTCAATACCAAAAAAACCCAAATAATCTAATTAAAAATCAGCAGAAAACAGATATACAGAAGGCCAACAGACATATGCAAAAATGCTCAATATTACTAATCATCAGGGAAATTCAAATCAACACCACATTGAGATATTAACTCATACCTGTCAGAATGGTTAAAATTAAAAACACAAGAAAATAACAATTGTTG
This sequence comes from Suricata suricatta, assembly GCF_006229205.1. NCBI lineage: Eukaryota > Metazoa > Chordata > Mammalia > Carnivora > Herpestidae > Suricata > Suricata suricatta. The sequence continues at coordinate 88,560,159 of NC_043702.1, read as the reverse complement.
GCAAGAACGTAAAGAAAAAGGAACCCTCGTGCACTATTGGTAGGAATGCAAACTTGCCCTGCCACTGTAGAAAACAGTATGGATGTTCCTCAAAAAATTAATAAAATCACCATATGATACAGTAATTCTACTAATATTTACCCAAAAATATAGAAACACTAATTTGAAAATACATATGCATTCCATTGTTTTTAGCAGCATTATTTACAATAGCCAAATTATGGAAGAAACCTAAATGTCCAAAGATAGATTTATATACACACACACACACACACACACACACACACACACGTATCTGTGATGAAATATAACTCAGACATACAAAAGAATGGTATCTTCTCATCTTCAACAACATGAATGGATCTAGAGGTTATAATGCAATGTGAAATAAGTTAGGGAAAGACAAATAGCATATGATTTCACCATATATGGAATTTAAAAAAGTAAAACAAAGAAAAAAAAAGATTCAAATACAGAGAGCTGGTGGTTAGGGGGATGGGTGAAATAAGTGAAAGGGATTAAGAATATGTTTATTGGGATAAGCAATGTATAACACATAGAATGTCTGAATCATTATATTTTATCACTGAAACTAATATCACACTGTATGATAATCATATTGAAATTAAAAAAAAACAGGCTCCTTGGAGAAACACAATGATTTGAGGACACACAAGAGCTAAGGCATGGCTAAACAAGTTTTGTTTTCAATACAAAGCCACTTCAAGATTAGGAAAGTTGGCTCTTTCATTTAATGTATAGAAACCAGAGTCCAGCAAAATGAAGAAACAGGAATATGTTCCAATAAAAAATCAATATAAAACCTCAGAAAAAATGTTAATGAAATAAATATAATAATTTACCTGATATAAAGTTCAAAGTCCTGGTTAAAAGATGTTTACTTAACTTGGGAGAAAAATACAATGAGAACTTCAACAAAGAGACAACATATCTTATACAGTACCAAACAGAAGTTGCAGAGTTGAAGAATAAAATAAATAAACTAAAAAATACAATAATAAAGTGGTTTGATTGTAGAATAGATGAAACATTAAAAAAAAAAAAACAGTGAACTCAAACATAAGGCAGAAGTCTCCCAATCAGAGAAGAAAAAAAGAAAAAGGTAATGACAGCTTAAAGGACCTGTAAAATATCAATTAGGCCAGCACTCACATAAAAGGGGACTAAGAAAGAGAGAGAGAAAGGGCAGAAAATTTATATGAAGAAATAAAGGCTGAAAACTTCACTAACCTGGAGAAGGAAAGAGACATTGAGAACCAGAAATCCCAGAGAGTTCCAATAAGAGATACCCAAAGAAGCCTTACCAAGACACATTATAATTAAAATTTCAAAGGGTTAAGAGATGAAAATCTTAAAAAAATAAATAAGAAGCAGCAGCAATAGAGAAATACCTTGTTACATTCAAGGTAACCCACATAAAACTTAGCAGATTTTCCAGCAGAAATTTTACAGACTAAAAGGAAGCAGCAAGACATATCCAAACTGCACAAAGAAAAAAAATTCTAATCAGAGTACACTATCCAGCAAGATTATCATTCAGACTTCAAAGACACATAAGAACTTTACAGGTAAATGAAAACTAAAGGATTTTGTCAACATTAAACTGGCCTTATATGGAATTTTAAAGGAATCTCTTTAACTGAGAAAGAATGCATGCTAACGATTAACAACAAAACATACAAATGTATAAATCTTACTGGTAAAGGTAAATATATAATAAAAGTATAGCATTAATTATTTAAAAAGCTTAGTAAGAGCATTAAAAGACAGAAGTAACAATAACTTTACTGTAATAACATGAGGGATACACAAGACAAAAAGATGTAAAATGTGACCTCAAAAAAAATGTAGAGATAGTAAAAAAGTACAGCTTTAGAATGTGTTCAAACTTATACAGTTATCAACTCAAAATAGACAGTTATCAATAGAAATTGTTACATGTAATTCTCATGGTAATTCAAAGCAAAAACCAATATGCAGAGAAAGAGAAAGGTCTCTCAACACAACATTAAAAAGAGTCATCAAATCACAAAGAAGAGACAGGAGAAGAATGGAATGAAGAGGAATTACAAATCAGAAAGAAAACAATGAACAAAATAGCAGTAAGTACATACTTATCAATAATCACTTTTAATTTAAATAGATTAAATTCTCTCATTTAAAAGACAAAAAGTGGATGGATAGAAAAACAGAAGTAATCTATATGCTACTTATAAGGGATACTCTTAAGATATAAGGACACACAAACTAGAAATAAGGGGATGAAAAAATGTATTCCATGCAAATGGAAACAAACAGCAGGTGTTAATCTATATTGATTTCAGGCAAAATCGATTTTAAACATATAAATATATGTTTAAAGACTATAAATAGAAAGAATGTGGTCTCCTAATAATAAAGGGGAAATCCACCAGCAATAAAATACCCATAAATACTTATGCACTCACAATAGGAGCACCAAAATATATAAATATCAATAGATCTAAAGAGAATAATGATAAAAAAATAGGTGATTTTAATATTCCATTTATATCAATTAACAGATAATCCACAGAAAAGTCAATAAGAAAACATTGGACTTAAATAACGAATCTGAACCTAACAGACATATATGTTTCATTCCACCCACAAGCAACAAAATACACATTCTTCTAAAATGTACATGAAACATTCTCTATGATAGATCATATTTAGGCCACAAAACAAGTCTTAATAAACTTAAGAAAACTGAAATCATTTCAAGCACTGTTTTCTGACCACAATGGTATGAAACTAAAAACCAAATTATAAAATGAAAACTTGAAAACAAACATATGTAATTAAACAACATGCTACTGTACAACCAATGTGTCAGAAGAAATCAAAGAAACATGAAAAAACATCTTGAGACAAATGATAATGGAAAACAACACACCAAAACTTATGGAATATAGCAAAAGCAGTTTAAAAGGGAAGTTTATGGCAATAAATGTCTACCTTATTAAATAAGAAAAACTTTAAATAGCCTAACTTTATAACTTGAAGAAGTAGAAAAGGAAGAAAAAAGCCAAAATTAGTGGGAAACATAAAATAAAAGGATAGAGCAAAAATGAAGAAAAAGATAGTGGAAAAAAAATAAGACTAAGAGCACTTATAGGAAAGATAAACAAAATTGATAAACCTTAGGTAGACTCAACAAGAAAACAAATAGGACTCAAATTCAGAAATGAAGAAATTATAACTGATGCACAAAAATGTAAAGGATCCTGACTATTATAAACAAGTATATGCCAGCAAATTAGACAATCTAGAACAAATGGATTGATTTTACAAAACAAATAACTGACCAAGACTTAGTAATGAAGTAATAGGGGTCCTTGGGTGGTTCAGTGGGTTGAACATCCCACTTCCGCTCACGTCATGATCTTGTGGTTCTTGAGTTTGATGTTCTCATTGCGCTCTCTGCTGTCAGCACAGGGCCTGCTTCAGATCCTCTGCCCCCCTCTCTCTCTGCATCTCCCCTGCTCATTCAAATAAACACTTAAAACAATAAAGAAATAAAGGGAACACTTCCTTATTTGATGAGGCCAGCATTACCCTGATACCAAAACCAAATAAAAATCTCATAAGAAAATAAAATTACAGGCCAATATACCTATGAACAAAGGTGCAATAGTCCTCTATTAGAAACCCTTGTTCAATAATACGGTAAAAGGATTGTATACTATGATCAAGTGGGATTCATTATATGAATATAAGGATAGTTTAACACCCACAAGTCAATTAATGTGATAAACCACATGAAGTGAGAGAAGAATATAAATAATGTGATCTTCTCAATAGATGCAAACCATATGAGAAAATTCAACATCAGAAAAAAACTTCTCAACAAAGTGGGTGTAGAAGGAACGTAACTCAACGTAATAAAGGCCATATATGATAAGCCCACTGCTCCCATCATACTCAACAGTGAAATGTTGAAAGCTTGTCCTCTGTGATCAGGAACAAGACAGGACGCCCATTCCTATCACTTTTATTCAACGTGGTATTGGAAGTCCTAGTGAGAGGTTTAGGCAATAGAAAAAGAATAGAAGAGATGGATCCTGGCAAGATGGCCGAGAAGTAGGGAGCTCTACGTTTTTCGCCATCCCACATCTCTAAAACCAGGAAGGACTGAAGCCATAAGACACTGAACCCCAAGAGTCTGGGAGAAAAAGAGACAGAGTCCACTAAGAAGACAGTCTCATAGGTCCATGATTGTGAGGTGGGGAAGATAAAAACAGGTGGGGAGCCGGAGGCTTGCAGGGGAGGGAGCCCCTTGGCAGAGAGCCGTGAAGAGATGAAGGGAAGAGAAAGAATGGCTGAAACTGCTATAAACGTCTCTAGAGAAGAGAAAAACTGCGGCCCGGGAGAGAGAAGGATCCTATCGTTCCATCTGTAACCACAAGGTGTTGGGAGAGATTTTTTTTTTCTAGCTGTGGCACTTTCCTTGGGCTGGGTGCCCAGATCCCAGGTGGCAACACAAGAAAATGCTCCCCTACTCCCCCTACTCCATCCACCCCTGCCTAAGAAGCTGCCCAGCCTTCGGAGTGCTTTTTGGGTGGTATCATTAAAGTGCGTGGACTAAGATCTGGAAATGAGGTGGGACTTGGGAAATACAACTCAGCCCACCTTGGCTATGCCTGCAGCACAGCGAGATCAGACCCAAAAGAGTGAGTTGCAACATTTGGTTCAAGAAAGGACTGGGACCATTTTTCTCCCCATGACCACTTAGGTGGAGCCTGAGGGAGCAGCCTAGGGTACCCATGATGGAGGTGAGAGCTGCCTATACCAACCATGCCCATCCATGCTGGAGAGCTGCTCTCTCTTTCTCTTTTTTTTTTCCAGAGCCTGGGGCAAGACCAACATTGATACATTGTCATAATTAACTCTAGATCAATTCTTGCTATTCAGATATATTTTCCCTTATCTCATTCTCATCTCTCCCCTCTGCTGAACTGAGCACTCTGGTCATTGGTTTGCTTCAACAGTCACACTTAATCCATTATCTTGATGCATATTCTACACCTCCATTTCTACCTTCCTTTCGTCTTTCTCTCTCTCTGAAATAATCAGACTATAGAGTTTCCTTGGGTAACATTATCTTTGTTTTTTCCTCCACACCTCCTACCATATTCTCTGTCTCTCTCAGAATTCAGCTTTTTAGTCTCTCTGTCTGGTCAATGGTTAATTTCTCTTCCTCCCCAACCCTGTCACTTCTCTCTTTGTATATACTCTGCCATCAGCACTGCCTCCACCCTGCTTTTTATTTGTAGCTGGGATTTATGGTTTTATGCTTTTAGACTGTCCTTTGTCTTTTGTTGTTTTTGTACCCAGATTTTTTTTTTTTGCTTGTTCGTTTGATTAGTCTGTTCCTTTGCGTGCTTTTGTTCCCTGTGTGTTTGTCTGTTTTCTTTTTTAGGGCTATATCAAGAAACAAACCAAAGTACACATGGTGGAATGTCCCAAACATCACAATGAGTAAAGAAATAAAATAACCAAAGGCACAACAAGAGAGACACCACTAAAAAAACACTTCCTGAACAGACAGGTCATGGACAGTCAATGAGCCTCCTTTAATACAGCAATACTCACAGGTGCAGAGTGCATAACAAGCTTTTAAAACTGACAAGAGACAGAAAGCTAGCCAAAATGACAAACAGAAAAACTCTCCTCTAAAGAAATTCCAGGAAGAAGTCTCAGCTATAGAATTGCTCAAAACAGATATAAGCAACATAACTGAGCAAGATTTAGAACAATCGTCATAAAAGTAAAAGCTGGTCTTTAAAAAAGCATGGAAGACATCAGAGAAACTATTGCTACAAAGACTATGAATTTTAAAAATACTGTGACAAATTAAAAAATGCTATAAATGAGGTGGATAAAATGAAGGTGGCCACTGCATGAATTGAAGAGGCAGAGAGGAGAATAGGTGAATTAGAAGACACAATTATAGAAAAAGAGGAAGCCAAGATAAAGAGGAGAAATTGATCCAGGAGCATGAAAGGAGAATTCGAGACCTGAGTGATACAATCAAAGGGAACAATATCCGAATCATAGAAATTCCTGAAGAAGAAGAAAGAGAAAAAGGTCCTGAAGGGGTGCTTGATCAAATTATAGCTGAGAACTTCCCCAATCTGGGGAAGAAAGAGATGTTGAAATTCAAAGGGCACAGAGAACTCCCCTCAGGCTTAACTTGAATTGAACTTTGGCACAACACATCATAGTGAACTGGAAAAATATAAGGATAAAGAGAATTCTCAAAGCAGCTAGGGATAAAAGAGCCCTAACATACAAAGGGCAGCCTATCAGAGTAGTTACAGACCTATCTACTGGAACTTGGCAGGCCAGAAAGGAATGAAAGAATATATTCAATGTAATGAACAGAAAAATATGCAGCCAAGAATCCTTTATCTAGCAAGCCTGTCATTTAGAATAGAAGAAGAGATAAAGGTTCCCCCCCTCCCCACCAAAAAAATCAAAGGATTCATCGCCATCAAGCCAGTCCTACAAGAAATCCAGAGGGACACTATGAGGGAAATGTTGCAAGGAACGCAAGGTACCACAGACACCACTACAGCCCAAACCCTACAGAGAACACAATTACTCTAAACCTGTATTTTTCAATAACAACACTGAATGTAAATGGACTAAATGCTCCAATCAAGAGATATATGGTAGCAGATGGTTAAAAAAACCAAAATCCATCTATTTGCTGTCTGCAAGAGACCTGAAGACACCTTCAGATTGAAAATAAGGAGATGCGACTGGTGGTCAAAAGAAAGCCAGAGTAGCCATACTTATACTGGACAAACTGGACTTTAAAGTAAAGTCAATAACAAAAGATGAAGAAGAACATTATATAATAATTACATGGTTTCTCCATCAGGAAGAGGTAATAATTATAAATATCTATGCGCCAAATTTGGGAGCACCCAAATACATAAAACAATTAATCACAAACAGAAACAATCTTATTGATAAGAATGTGCTCATTGCAGGGGATTTTAATACTCCACTTACAGCAATGGATAGACCAACCAGACAGAAAATCACTAAAGAAATAATGGACCTGAAGACACATTGGAACAGATGAATTTGACAGATATATGTAGAACTTTATGTCCTGAGGCTAGGGAATTCACTTTCTTCTCAAGTGAACACAGTACATTCTCCACAGTAGACCACATACTGGGTCATAAAGCAGCCCTCAAAAAATATAAAAGAATTGAGATCATACCATGCACACTTTCAGATCACAATGCTATGAAACTAGAAATCAAAAAGTCTTGGAATCCTCCAAAAACATAGAGGTTAAAGACCACCCTACCAAAGAACAATTGGGCCAATCAGGCAATTAGAGAAGATATTAAAAAATATATGGAAACAAATGAAAATGAAAATACAGCATTCTAAACTCTTTTGGATGCAGCAAAGGCAGTCCTCAGAGGAAAGTTTATTGCATGCCTATTTCAAGAAACTAGAAAAAGCATAAATACAAAATCTAACAGCTCTCCTAAAAGAACTAGAAGGAGAGAAGCAAGAGCACCCCAAACCCAGCAGAAAAAGAGAACTAATAAAGACCAGGCCAGAAATAAGCTATATAGAATCCAAAAAACAAAAACAAACATTTAAACAGATCAATGAAATCAAGAGTAGGCTTCTTGAAAAAATAAACAAAATTTATAAACCTCTAGCCCGGCTTCTCAAAAAGAAAAGAGAGCACACACAAATAAACAAAATTATGAATGACTGGATCTATTCCAACCAATCCTTCAGAAATATAAGCAACTAGGAGAGAATACTATGAAAAATTATATTCCAACAAACTGGACAACCTAGAAGAAATGGACAAATTCCCAAAAACACATGCATTATCAAAATTCAAATGGGAAGAGATAGAAAACCTTATGAGATCCATAACCAGTGAAGAAATTGAGTTATCAAAAATCTCCAAACGAATAAGAGCCCCGAGCCGGATAACTTCCCTGGGGAATTCTATCAGTCATTTAAAGCAGAGTTAATTCCCATTCTTCCCAAGCTATTCCAAAAAATAGAAATAGAAGAAAAACTTCCAGACTCATTCTACAAAGCCAGCATTACTATGATTCCCAAACTGGACAGAAACAGCAAAAAAGGAGAACTGCAGGCTAATATCCTTGATGAATACAGATGCAGAAGTACTCAACAGGCTACTAGCAAGTTGAATTCAACAGCATGTAAAAAGAATTATCCACCGCAATCAAGTGGAATTCATTCCTGGGTTACAGAGCTGGTTCAATATTTGCAAATCCATCAATGTAATACATCACATTAATAAAAGTAAAGAAAAGAATCATATGATCCTGTCGATAGAAGCAGAAAAAGCATTTAACAAAATACATCATCCTTTCTTAATAAAAATCCTTGAGAAAGTCAGGACAGAAGGGAATTACTAAAACATCATAAAAGCCATTTATGAGAAGCCCACAGTTAATATCATCCTCAATGGGGAAAAACTGAGAGTTTTCCCCGAGATCAGGAATGACAGGGATGTCCATTCTCACCACTGTAGTTTAACACAGTGCTGGAAGTCCTAGGATCAGGAATCAGACAACAAAAGGAAAGAAAAGGCATCAGAATTGGCAAAGATGAAGCCAAACTATCACTTTTCACAGATTGACATGATACTCTACATGGAAAACCCAACTGACTCCACAAGAAGCCTACTAGAACTGATCCATGAATTCAGCAAAAACAGAGGGTACAAAATAAACATACAGAAATTGGTTGCATTCCTATGTACCAATAATGAAGCAACAAAAAGAGAAATCAAGAAACTAATGCCATTCATAATTGCACAAAGAACCATAAAATATCTAGGAATAAACCTAACCAAAGATGTAAAATACCTGTATGATGAAAACTATAGAAAACTTATGAGATTGAAGAAGACACCAAGAAATGGAAAAACTTTCCATGCTCAAGGATTGGAAGAATAAACATTGTTAAAATGTCATTAATACCCAAAGCAATCTACACATTCAATGCAATCCCCATCAAAGTTGCACCAGCATTCTTCTCAATGCTAGAACAAACTATTCTAAAATTCATATAGTACCACAAAAGACCCCAAAAAGCCCAAGTATTATTGAAGAAGAAATCCAAAACAAAAGACATCACAATCCCAGACTTTAGCCTCTACTACAAAGCTGTCATCATCAAGACAGTACGGTATTGGCACAAAAACAGACACATAGACCAATGGAATAGAATAGAGAACCCAGAATTGGATCCATAAATGTATTGCCAAGTAATCTTTGACAAAGCAAAAAGAGTATCCAAAGGAAAAAAGACAGCCTCTCTAATGGATAGGTCTGGGAGAACTGGACTGCAACATGCAAAATAATGAATGTAGACCACTTTCTTACACCATACACAAAAATAAACTCAAAATGGTTGAAGGACCTGAATGTGAGAAGGGAAATCATCAAAACCCTAGAAGAGAAAGCAGGAAACAGCATCCTTGACCTCAGCCACAACCATTTCCTACTCAACACATCCCCAAAGGCAAGGGAATCAAGAGCAAAGATGAACTATTGAGACTTGATCAAGATAAAAAGCTTCTGTAGAGCAAAGAAAACAATCAAGAATACTAATAGGCAACCAATGGAATGGGAAAAGAAAGTTGCATATGACGTATCAGATAAAGGGCTAGTACCCAAAATCTACAAGGAACTCACCAAACTCCACACCTGAAAAACAATCCAGTGAAGACATGGGCAGAAGACATGAATAGACACTTCTCCAAAGAGGATATCCAGATGGCCAACAGACACATGAAATGATGCTCAGGGTCACTCATCATCAGGGAAATACAAATCAAGACCACACTGAGATACCACCTCACGCAGGTCAGAGTGGCTAAAATAAACAAATCAGGGGACTGTAGATGCTGGTGAGGATATGGAGAAATGGGCACCCTCCTACCCTGTTGGTGGGAATGTAAACTGGTGCAGCTGTTTTGGAAAAAAGTGTGGAGGCTCCTCAGAAAATTAACAGAACTCCCTTATGACCCAGCAATAGGACTGCTAGGGATTTACCCAAGGGATACAGAATCACTGCTGCATAGGGGCACTTGTACCTCAATATTCATAGAGGCACTTTCAACCATAGCTAAATCATGGAAAGAGCCTAAATGTCCATCAACTGATTAGTGGATCAAAAAGATGTGGTTTATATATACAATGGAATACTACATGGCAATTAGAAAGAATCTAATATGGCCATTTGTAGCACCATGGATGGACCTCAAGGGTGTCATGCTAAGTAAAATAGGCAGAGAAGGACAGAACCATATGTTTTCACCTATAAGTGTAACAGGAGACACTTAATAGAAGACCATATGGGAAGGGAAGGGGGAAAAATAGTTCAGGAAAGGGAGGGAGGTAAACCATGAGAGACTCTTGAATACTGAGAACAAACAGAGGGCTTATGGAGGATAGGAGAAGGCACAAGGCCTGACGGGCATGGAGGAGGGCACTTGTGGGGATAAGCACTGGGTGTTACATAGAAAGCAACCTGACAATAAACTATAAGAGAAAAAATATATAGACAAAACTTTACTGTAAAAATTTATCTCTATAAACAGAGTCACAATTCAAAGCTGTGTTGTTTGAGGATCCAAAAAAAGAAAAGAAAAAAAGAAGAAAAGACATCCATATTGGAAGGGAAAAAGTAAAACTGTCACTGTTTACAGATGATATATATACAGAAAACTTAAAGACTCCACCAAAAGATTGTTAGAACTAACAAATTGACTGATCTTGCAGGATACTAAAATGAACATAAGCCCAAATCTTGATTGTAAAGCACTGCATATATTTTACAATAAATATAACCACTGATTTGGATGAAATGTGGCTCTGACATATGAAACAGGGCATTTGAGCAGACAAGTAATCCTGTGAACTATAAACTGCCAAATTACCCTGTAATTCTTTTGCCAATAAAGGCAGCTCCTCTCCCCACTTAAGAGGACTCTCACCATGAATAAAAGCTTCCCAAAGTTCTATCACAGGAGATATCAACTCTGCTGTGTATCCATTACCATCACTACTTATTTCCTATAGACTCAGGAGAATTAGATCCCATTGTGAAGTATTGACTGGTCAGAAAAATGAAAATATTCACCAAATCTCTTTAGTCAAACAAATCTGAGGAACATATATGTGAGATTTTTTTAATATTTATTTTTGAGAGAGAGAGAGTGTGTGTGTGCATGTGCATATGTATACACAAGAGGGAAGAGGAGACAGAGAGGGAGACAGAGGACCCCAAGCAGGCTACATACTGTCAGCTCAGAGCCCAACACCAGACTCAGTCTCACGAACTGTGAGATCATGACCTGAACTGAAATCAAGACTGGACACTTAACCAACTGAGCAATCCAAGTGCTTACCATTTGAGTATAAACTCAAAATGGAAGATTGAACCTTCTCAATCACACATTAACTTTGTTTTCTTAGGAATATCAGAGCTTACTGCCTTTCCCAAGGCATAAAGAAATGCACTGGTAAATTGAGAAAGTAATTTCACCACTATGGGGACATAGGTCATTTTGAATTCATTACCCCTCATAAGAACTCTATATGAACACTCGGTGAAATTCCTAGAAACACAGCAGTGAGGCTGAAGCAACCTCCCTCTCTATACCACAGAGAAAGAACGCATTTGTTACAAAGGTAGGAGGAGAGGCTACACAGTAACCACTTCACCTCTCATCCAGGCTGACACAGCACTAAACTAAGAGGGCTCTTCTGAGCCTACAGTTCCTCCAGTGGAAAAAAAAAATAGTTCAGGGTGGACATCTACTTCCCTCAGCATCGTGAGTTGCTTGTTGGGAGTCCCACTCTGGTCTCTCCTCATGGAGATTATGTAGGAATCTGCAGGGTTTGACTTCTAGGAATTGAATTGTGATGGAGAAAGGGAGAGGAGTTTATAGTAACCAATACTTGGAACTTGGCATACTAAGATCCTCCTTGCAGTACCCAAGTAGTGGTCCCAACCAGTGGCTTTGTTCAACTACAGAGTCAAGATATTGGCCAAACCTGACCAGAGTAGTTGATAGGGAGTAAGTTTGCCTGATTGCGACATTAAACCAAGAGTTATGGTGGTCCTGGAACCTGGTTGGTCCCTTCACCAGGGCAGGAAAGCAAAGTGACCCTGGTCAGTGCTGAGTGTAGCTCTGAGCCCCACCTGGCCAGAAAGCTTGGTTGTGACACTTGGTGAGCTGCTTGGCCTGGCAACACTGGAGCAGAGAGCCTTGAGGACATAATGATCATATACACGCAGCAAAGCTAGTGACTCCATTTGCCTAGGGGACCTGGGGCACAGGTTGGCTTATGTCAAGATTGCAAACAGAATATTGCTAGACTTAGAGCTTGCTCTGCCACTCTGCCAAGGGAAAGGGAGTAAACTCATTCCCCTGCCCACTGCTGAGGATAGCTTTCCATCCTCCCTGACCAAGAAGCCAGAAATTGCTGAAGCCAGAGGCACTCAAGCAGTGAGTCCAGTCTAGAGAGTCAAGCCAGCAACACTTTTTGGCCAGAGTTTGGTGCATAAGTATGTCTGATTAGCTCCCCAAATAAAATTCTTGCCAGACTTGAGGCCTGTTCTATGCCCCATCCTTCCTAGGCAGGGAAATTAATCTGCAGTCCTGCCCACATCTGAATATAGCCTTCAATCCTGCCAACCAGGATACCTATCCAGAGCTCTGGAGAATCTTGGAAGCTGACTCTGGAGCCTAGATTATAGTAGCAATTGAGTGGAGAGGCTGACCAGTGTCTCTCCATCTGCAGAAAAAAACAGTGGCCCCATCTGTCAGGGAGTTTAGCATGAAGTCATGTCTGATTTGATTCCCAAAAAGCCTTGCCAGCCCTGGGGCCTCTTCTGAAAACCCAACCTGGCAGAGAAGCTAATTTATAGCCCTGTGCAATGCTGAATACAGCCTCTAGACCAGGAAATCTAACCAGGAGCTCCCAAGAATCTATGTAACCCATTCTGAGTTCTGTTTACAGTGAGAAGAGTCTGACTGGCAACTCTCTTTATCTGTAGTGTTAGGATAATGGCCCATTAGATCAAGGAACCCAGTGCATAGTTCTGCCTAATCTGATAGCTAAACAAGACATTTGGTAGCCTTGTACAGGGCCCTGTCTGAGCAGGGAAACGAATTTCATAGTCCTGCCCATAGGTGAATACAGCTTTTAGTCAGCTAAATAGAGCAGGGGAAGCTGCCTAGCCCACCCTACAGTCTTGCTTACAGTTGGCACTTGAAGAGAGAAAAAAAGTCCATGGTTTTCCTCATTTGCAGAGCAACATTGGTGGCCCTGACTAACCAGGAAATTCAGTAGTCAGTCTTACTTGATTCTGGTCCCCAAACAATGAGCCTTGGGGACTGTATTGATGCCCCAGCAAGACAGGGAAGCTAAATCATAGCCACACCTATTGTTGAGTAAATAATGCCAAGTTCTGCTCGTCTAGGAAGTTTATATTCGTGTTTTAGAATTTTAGAATTGGATTTCTGACCAGGGAATCCAAGCAACTGTGAAACTCATCCTACAGACTTTGCTTGGGCAGAGAACCTAGCCAATTGTCCTATTCGGCTGCTGTCAGTCAGTGGTACCACTCTACCAACCTCAGAGCTCATGCAGTAATATTACCCCAAAATGGATCCTGATAACAGGTTCCACCTACCTACCAGCTGTGAATATACCCAGATCCCTAAGCTAAATGCATCAAGAACTGTCTCTGTCAAAGTAAACCCGTAAAATCTGGAACAGGACACTGCTTACTCAAATGCAAAGAAATTAGTGTAAAGAATCACATATCATGAAAAAGAAGGTAAATATGATGCCACCAAAGGAAACTAATAAGGCTCCAATAACTGATCCTAAAGAAATGGCAGTATATGAAGTGTTACACAGAGAATTCAGAATAATTCTCTCAAAGAGGTTTAGTGAACTACAAGAACACACACACACACAGACAACTAAACAGAATTAGGAAAACACACATAAACAAAATGAGAGGTTTGACAAATAGCAATAGAGAAAAGGGGAAAAAATTCTTTTAAAAAAGTACCTATATGTGTGCTGTATATTAACTAAACTTATTGTGGTAATCATTTTGCAATATATGTAAGTCATATTAAAGTTATTATTAAACTTATTGGCTATATGCCAATTATATCTAAATAAAACAAAGAAAAATTATAAAAATGCATTGAAAAGAGAGCTCCAGTTTACATAAGAAATTTTGTGATGGCTGATTTATATAGACTAGAGATAATGGTGGGTAATACTGCAATTGAGTTAGGTTCCCTGTTTTTAAAGAGAATAATAAGATTCCACATGGGAAAGTTCAGGCTGCTATACTTAAAATCAGCAATGGAAATTGGGAACAATTTTCACAAAAATTCATAGGGGTAGAGTAGCAATCAGAATATTTCAACCCATAAAAGATCTGTGGTGATTGTTAATTGACCACAATTGCCCTAGAAATGCATTGAAAGTTCATTAAGACACTGATTTCCATATGTAGAAAAGAAAATTCTAGATCTATGGCACAGATCTGGCTAAGTAGGGAATTGTGGCCTCTTACACAATACCCAGACCTAGGCTCATTTATGGACCTAGAGCCCCTTCACAGGAAGGGAGATCTACTATGTAACTAGTACAGTGTACTATCAATCATAGCTCAAGCCTTCCCCAGAGATACCCATGGCCATTTTCCATCATCTTTTTGCACTACAGAAAAGGAAACACACAGACATAATTCTGGACTTTGGGATTATAATTAGGTACTAGCTATTCATTGATTCAAATCCCTAGATACTGAAAACATTAATATGTTTCACAAGTCAAAGAGGGGACTTATGAAGATCAGGTGATAGATAATCTTCTGACTCCAATCCATTATCTCACAATGAGTCCAGAGAAAGCTCGTACACATACTATGATTTACCCTATCCAAGAATTAAGACAGTATAATAAGAGAGGAGTGGTTTTCAAACCTCACCATACACCAGAGTCACCTGGAAGATTAGCTAAATTATTATTTTTAAAATTTACATCCCAGTTAGTTAGCATATAATGCAATAATGATTTCAGGAGTAGAATCCAGTGATTTCTCCCCTACCTGTAACACCCAATGCCATCCCAACAAGTGTCCTCCTTAATGCCCCTTGCCCATTTAGCCCACGCCCCCTCCCGAGCAACCTTCAGTTTGTTCTATTTAAGAGTCTCTTATGCTTTGTCCTCATCTCCGTTTTTAAATTAGTTTTGCTTCCCTTTTCTTATGTTCATGTGTTTTGTATCTTAAATTCCACATATGAATGAAGTCATAGGATATTTGCCATTCTCTAATTTAGTTAGCATAATACACTGTAGTTCCATCCATATTGTTAAAAATGGCAAGATTTCATTCTTTATGATCATTGAGTAGTACTCCATTGTATATATATACCACATATTTATCCATTCATCAGTCAGTGGACGTTTAGGCTCTTTCCATACTTTGGCTATTGTGGATAGCATTGCTATAAACACTGGGGCACATGTGTCCCTTAGAAACAGCATTCCTATATCCTTTGGATAAATACCTAGTAATGCAATTGCTGGATCATAGGATAGTTCTATTTTAATTTTTTGAGGAACCTCCACAGTTTTCCAGAGTGGCTGCACCAGCTTGCATTCCCACCAGCAGAGCAAAAGGGTTCCTCTTTCTCCATGTCCTCACCAATATCTCTTGTTGCCTGAGTTGTTAATTTTAGCCATTCTGACAGGTGTGAAGTGGTATCTCATCGTGGTTTTAACTTCTATTTCCCTGATGATGAGTGATGTTGAGCATTTTTCATGTGACTGTTAGCCATCTGGGTGTCTTCTTTGGAAAAGAAGACACTTTGGAAAGGTGTCTATTCATGTCTTTTTGCCCATTTCTCTTAAGACGAACTACAGATTTCAGGGCACCCCCCCCAAAGTCTGTGTCTCTAGGTCTCTGATGAAGCCCACCAATATGCACATCTAAGTTTCTAAGTGATAGGGATGCTTTTAGTCTGGGGATCATATTTGAGAACACTACTACCATAATATCCCGTGTTCTATGGTTCAGATAACCAATTGAGTGCTTTTTTAGCTTAGTGATCTTCTGAACACTATCAGAAATATCTTCTGATCCACAGAATGAGACCAACTTATTCCCTTTTATCTTCTCTAAAGAGTGCAAACGCCAGAGGTCTTCTAATATACATCAGCTCGGCATAAACTTAATCAGATAGTGATGTCAATTACAGTTGTCTTTCTGGATGAGGTATTTTTCTGGAGCAAAACAACACAGCCCTTGGCACCTAATATACAGATAATAACTTGAAAAATTTTCCCCCTTATTGGTATGAGAAAAGTTAGTAAGAAGCTGTTTAGCTTCACATATGAAAAATATTGTACTATTATGATCTTGTCATACTAACTTTTCTGTTCTCTGTCCATAACATATTCCAAAGGGAGTTTGATTTTCCTGATAACCCACATAACATTATGCTAGTTCATAATATTTCTTCATGTAGTCAGTAAGTACAAAGTAATACATTTCTGCCAGAGAGTGGGCACATTCAGAGGCTTGCCATGTTGAAATTTCTGAACCCACTGATGTGCAGCATGTTGGGGTATCTCCTTTAAAGTTAAAAAGAAACTGCTATACTTTTCCCTGCATGTCAATGAAAAAAAGAGATCCAAATTGTGGTGATAATCTAGGTTTGGGGGTAACTATCATTTATTAAGGTGCACTGTTTCGAGGTGTTTACTGAGTTAACTGGAAGACTCTTGATTTGGGTAGGGCGTTGCAACAAAAAGCTTCTGCAGCAAAGTGCAAGCTGTGCTATCATTGAGACTTGTGACTGACAGACATATTGTTTTGGGACTATCT
The DNA here is from genome assembly GCF_006229205.1 of Suricata suricatta. Lineage (NCBI taxonomy): Eukaryota > Metazoa > Chordata > Mammalia > Carnivora > Herpestidae > Suricata > Suricata suricatta. The sequence goes on along the minus strand of NC_043702.1, from coordinate 88,543,161 downwards.
ATGCTAGAGAGGTGCCTAATGAAACATCTAGCAAGCCCCCATAGAAGAACCACAGTGCAGACCCCGAGGACTTTGGAGTTCAGTCAAGTCCCTTTTGCTCTCTTCAACAATTACACAAGGACTCTGGAGTTCAGTCATGTCTTTTTTGCTCTCTTCAACAACAATTATACTCCATTTGAAAAGCAGCCCCTGGTTTGCTATTGGGCACTAGGAGAAACTGAGCATGTGCCACGGCACGCCAAGTGTCTATGTAATCTAAATTACTTGTTATGTACTCATTACATACTTGATGTTATATAATTTATCAAATCACAAAATTGGAACATTTGCAGCAGTTATTGTATTGTGTATTGTAAAGTGGAAATAGTATCCAAGCCGGCACTAGCAGGTCCAGAATGTATGGGCTAAACTGCATAAAGGGTTTAGATCTCAGTGCTTACTCCTGCTGCTTCATGGTCTCTTCCTTATCTTAGTTACAGTCTAGTTACATTAACTTCAACATTAACTACAGAGGCTCTAGTTAATGAAAGAAAAAAAAAAGGAAAGATCTGGATTATGAATAATTCAACACAGTGTTCTCTCACTAGGTGGAAATGAAGAAAAAAGAAAGACAGTGGTGACAGGTAGCTTTCCAGTGAGCTGGATTGTTCACTTACATAAGACAGAGATGGCCAATGGTAAAAACTGACACTAATTCATAGGTGATACTATATGCTGGCTGGTAAGTCAGGGACTTGAACAAAATTGGAAAACTGGTGACAATGAGGTCTGAGTCAAGTAAGTTGATGAGTATCTTGGCACAGAGTGTAACAATATTCATGTTTTACATAGATGCCTATCAGAGGATATCCACAACATCAGACACTCTTAATAATTAACACAGAAGATCCATTCTCTGATGTCAGCCTCTTTCCCCTGGCACTCTGGTGTTTGCTCAATGAATTCATATATAATGAGGCCTTGATAACAGGGATGGAGGCTATATATAGCTCAAAAGCCTGTACTTTCTCTTGCAAAAGCTAAACTACAGATCATTATTGTTGAGTGCAAAACCTGCTACTAACGGACACCAATGTTGAAACCAAAATGGCACCAGTTCCAAATAAACCAGCCAACCCACTAGATGGTTGACCATTTATATTGGACCATTAATCATAAATCGAAGGAGGAGCTGATTTCACAAATATAGAAACAGACCCTGGGGTAGGATTTACTATCAATTACTTTTCCAGCACCTTTATTAATAGACTTACAGAATTATTATCATTGCTGCCTGGGACTAGAGACCTCGTTTCACACACATGAAGTGTCATAACAAGCTCACTAAATTCAGAAGTCTCGCCACATGCTCCCATGTCTTATAAGAAGCTCAGTTGAAGGTGGAATTGCTAATGTATGGAAACATTTAGGAGACTGACTACTTCAAGATCAAAAGGAGCATCCTAAAATGATGCAGTAAGCCCCTTTAAATTGTCCACCAGTGATTGATTTTACAACCCATTCATGGGGGAGACAAAGTGTTAGGGTATATCTTAGTCTGCTTGGGTTGCTACAACACAGTAACAGACTGCATGGCTTATAAATAACAGAAGTTTCCTACAGTTCTGGAAACTGTACAAACTTAACAGTTCTAGGAAGTCCAAGGCAAAGGTACTAGCAAATTCTGTCTGGTTAAAGCCCGTTTCCTTGATAATCTTGGCTTTTTTTTTTTAAGTTTAGTTGACAATGCTGCATTTGTTTCAGGTGTATAAAATAGTGATTCCACAATTCTATGCATTATGCTGTGCTCACCACAAGTGTAGCTCCCATCTGATACCATACAACACTATTACAATGCTATCGACTATATCCCTTATGCTGTACCTTTCATCCCCTAGATATTTTCATTTTGACTTCAACATGAGAGGAATGGGTCAGAAAGATCTCTGGGGTCTCTTTTATAAAGACATTAATCCAATTTATGAGCAGTCTACCCTCATGACCTAATCACCTCCCAAAGTCCATACCTACAAATACCATCACAATGAGGGTTAGGTTAATGTATGAATTTTGGGCAGATAAATACTTAGTTGATTGCAGGGTAGGAGTGATTCCTCTTAGATTTCACCAAATCACCTAATAAATTTTTGCTTCCTGTTTATTGCAGTTTGGGGTTAGTAGTTTTGAAGGTCTTAGAACCCTCAATTTATTTACCCAATAATTATTGCTTAAAATTCAGGTTCTTTCTAGTTATGAACTTTTGTAAATTTGAATGAACACTTTTGTGGAAGATATGCATCATATATAGAGAATTGCTGGTTCATATGATCAAAGCTTGGTTAATTTTATTAGAGACTAGCAGACAGTTTTCCAAAGTCGTTATACAATGTTAGACTCTCAATACAAAGAGTTACAGTTGCTCTACATCCTTAAATCCTTGGATTTTTACATTTGCTGATTTGGTAGGTGTGATGTTTGTTGTTATTGTTTAAATTTAAAATTTCACTGTGAATGTAATTTACATTATAGTCATGGCATTGAGAACCATTTTGTATGCTTATTGACCATATGCATATCTCATTTTCTGAGGTGTTTGCCCAAATATCTTGGTTATTTGAAAATATAAATTATCATTTTAATGATCTGTAGGCTTTCTTTATATGTTCTGGATATAAATCCTTTGCCAGATATAGGTTTTTGTAAATATACTTTCCAAGTCTGTGGTTTGCCTTTTAACTTCCTTAATCTTTCAGTTGTAGGAGATTTTAATTTTAAGTCAAATTGTTTAATTTTAAGTCAAATTTAGCACCTTTTTTTGTTGTTCTAATTAAGAAATATTTGCCTATGCCAGACTTATCAGTTTCCTTCTCGAACTTTAAACATTAGCTTTGACATTTAGGCTTATGATCTTTTTTTTCTTCTTTTTTTTAAATTTTGGTACATGAGGTAAGGTAGTGGAGTCAATGGTAACTAATTTTGTAAACCTCTTTTTTGTTTTTTCCATTTGGTTACCTAATCTCTCCAGCAATATTTGTTGTGATGATTTATTTTATGTGTCAACTTGACTGGTCTAAGGGAGGCCCAGATAGCTGGTAAAACATTATTTCTGGGTGTACCTGCTAGGATATTTCTCTAAGAGTTAGAGATTCTGATTCAGTAGACTAAATAAAGACATCCACCCTTACCAGTGTGTTGGGCATCATCCTTGGGTCAGGATATAACAAAAAAGTGAAGAAAGGGTGAATTCTTTCTCTTATTTTGAGCTAAGATATCAGTCTTTTCTTGTCCTCAAGACTTTGTAGCTCCTGTTCTTGGGCCTTTACACTTTGGGATTTAAACAAGCACCTACCGACTTCACACTCAGCCTATATTATACCTCTGGCTCTCCTGGTACTCCAACTTACAGGTAAAGTATATTGTAAGACTGAAACCCCATAACTGCATAAGACAATTCCTATAATCAATCTCCTCTTACCTATAAATATCCAATTAGTTATATTTCTCTTGAGAATGCTAATTGTGTGGATTTATTTTTAATTGAATGAACCTCCCTTGCCTTACTGAATTGCATCGATGTATTCGTCAAAATCAAGTCATTATATATAGGGTTTTTTTTTAATTTAATGTTTATTCTTGAGAGAGAGAGAGAGAGAGAGAGAGAGGAGAGAGAGAACATGAACAGGGGGAGGGGCAGAGAGAGAGGGAGACACAGAATGTGAAACAGATCCAAGCTCTGAGCTGTCAGCATAGATCCCAACATGGGGCTCAGACTCACACAAAGAGAGATCACGACCTGAGCTGAAGTTGGACAATTAACCAACTGAGCCACTCAGGCACCCCTTATGTGTTTATTTCTAGACTTTATGTTGTTGTTCCACTAATCTATTTGTTCACCTCTATGCTAATATTTTATTGGCTCAATTAATGTAGTTTTATTCTAAGTCTTGAAATATAGCATATCAGCTTCTATTTTTTTCCAGACTACCTTGACTCTTCTTTAAATTTATACATAAAAGATATAATTATATATGTTTTATAAGTTCTAGAATTCTAGTGCTCACTTCGGCAGCACATATAAGTATTAAAATTCTAATTCTAATGATATATATATATAACATAAATGATTATTTAATTTCTATGAATGTATTTAAAGAAGTAAAAAGTCTGCATGTGATGCAGTAGCTAATGGGAGCAACAGTTACATTTTGGATAGTTTTGCAAGTATAATTGCTTTTATTAAATTTAAATTTTAGTTAGCTAACATACATACTAACATTAGTGCAATATTGGATTCAGGAGTAGAATTCACTGATTCATCTCTTACATACAACACCCAGTCCTCATCCCAACAAATGCCCTCCTTAGTACTCATCAACCATCTAGCCCATTTCACACCCACCTCTCTGTCTTGTGGTTTGTTTCCTCTCTACAATCTGCCCCCTCCATATGTTTATCTGTTTTGTTTCTTAAATTCCAAATATGAGTGAAATCATATGGTATTTGTCTTTCTCTGACTGACTTATTTCACAATCATACACTCTAGCTCCATTCATACCATGGCAAATGGCAAGATTTCATTCTTTTTGATGGCTGAGTAATATTCCATTGTATACATACCACATCTTCTTTATCCATTCATCAGTCAAGGGACATTTAGGTTCTTTCCATAGCTTAGCTATTGTTAATAATGCTGCTGTAAACATCAGGGTGGATATATCCTTTTGAATCACTATTTTTGTATCTTTTCGGTAAACACCTAATAGTGCAATTGCTAGATTGTAGGGTAATTCTATTTTTAACTTTAAGGAACCTCCATACCCAGAGTGGCTGCACCAGTTTGCATTCCCACCAACAGTGTAAGAGCGTTCCCCTTTCTCTGCATCCTCACCAATACCTGTTGTTTCTTGTGTGGTTAATTTCAGCCATTCTGACAGGTGTGAGGTGGTATCTCATTGTGGTTTTGCTTTTTATTTCCCTGATGATGTTGAGCGTCTTTTCATGCATCTGTTAGCCATATGGATGCCTTCTTTAGAAAACTGTCAATTCATGTCTACTGCACATTTTTTTCCACTGGGTTATTTATTTATTTATTTATTTTTTTGGTGTTGAGTTTGGGAAGTTCTTTATAGATTTTGAGTACTAACCCTTTATCAGATATGTCATTTGCAAATATATTCTCCCATTTTGTAGGCTTTTTTAGTTTTGTGGATTATTTCCTTCACTGTGCACAAACTTTTTATCTTGATGAAGTCCCAGTAGTTCATGTTTACTTTTGTTTCCCTTGCCTTTGGTGATGTGCCTAGTTAGAAGTTGTTCCTACCGATGTCAAAGAGGTTGCTGCCTGTGTTCTCTTCTAGAATTTTGATGGTTTCTTGTCTCACATTTAGGGCTTTCATCCATTTTAATTTATTTTTGTCTATGGTGTAAGGAAGTGGTCCCATTTTATTCTTCTGCATGTTTCCATCCAGTTTTCCCAACACTACTTGAAGAAACTTTTTTCCTTCAGTAATATTTCCTGCTTTGTTGAAGTTTAGTTGGCCATGATTATTAAAATATATATTAAAATATAATTAGGTATCTATTATAAAGCTTATAATTCTTTTACAAGCAAGCAACTTTGAGTTTTAAGATAAAAATCCAGTAGAATTTGGAAGGGGGTAAATGTGAATCTATCAACTTCAAGGGAAATGACACCTTAATATTCAGACTTTCAATTTATGACAATAGGATCTCTCTACATTTGTTTATACCTTTCACTTATTTCACCTATTTTTAATGTTTGAAAATTGTTCTTACATGTGGTTATTTGAAATTATTTTATGATTTTTTTGTCTGCTATTGTAAATTATATTATTTTTCATTTTTATTTCCCAATTATTGGTTACTACACATATACATAAATATTGATAGTCTCTTTAAAAGCTCTTATCCCCAATTTTTAAATTTATATTTAGTTTTCTTTCTGTGCTTTAGTTTAGATAATTTCAAATTTCCTTTGAAGTTAATAATTTTGTTTTTCTTCTGTGTCAAGTCTGTGTTAAGGCAATCAAATGAATTCTTCAAATAGTTTTTAGGTTTTCTTATTTTTTTTCTGCTTAAATTCCTCATCTTATACCATTTCATCCACATTTTCCTCTGAATTGCTTGTTTATAATACTTATTTTTTACTCTATTAATTCCAGCATTTGTGTCATCTGTAGTTCTACTTTTTGCTCTTTTACTTTTTGCTGTGCTCACATTGACCTGCCACTTTGCAGGTCTTCTAATTTTGTGTGTGCCTACTGCACTTTAGGTACAAAAAAGCAGTAGAGACTCAAGTGGATAATTAATTCTTCCAGAATGGGCTTGCCTTGTTTCTTTGTTATGCAACAAGGTGCTTATATCTTCACTTTAATCAGTAGTTTAGGTGATTTGTATTCTAGTTCTTCACAGTGAGATCAGGCTATACCCTCCAGCAGGGCTTTGATATTTAATCAAAGAGAAATTAAACAATTTATCTTCATTTTCCCAACAGCCTCCAGTTTTCAAGAACCACTGCTCAGTTACCCAGATTTCTTATGTGAAGAATTGGTTAGCAGCCATGTCAGCCAATTTGCAGGGGTAAGATCTCAGCTGATTTCTCCTTTTCCCCTTAATGTTCCTCTGCCTATAATAGTCTTACTTTTAGACACATTTTCTTTCCTCTGTAGACTAAGCAACTGCATTAAGAAATAAAGAAATTCTCTGGTCTTTCTCATCTCTGAAGAGCCATCATCTTTCAAAAATTATTTTCTTTAGATTTCTTTGTGCCTACAGCTCTTTTATGACTTTAAAAGGTATAGAATTTTTAGGGGCTCCTGGGTGGCTCAGTCATTTAAGTGTCTGACTCTTGATCTTGGCTCAGGTCATGAACTCACAGGTTCATAAGGTAGAGCCCTGCATCAGGCTATACACTGTCAGTGTGGAGCGTCTTGGGATTCTCTCTCTCCTTTTCTCTCTGTCCCTCCCCCATTCTCTCTCTCTCTCTCTCTCTCTCAGAATAAACTTTAAAAAAAATTTTAAAGGCATACAATTTTTAAAGTTTTGTTTTTTGTTAATATTATAGTGTGCTTAACTGACTTTTGTGACCCTAATTTAACTGAGATCACAACTTCAACATACATATTTTATATTAATTATTTTATCTCCCATCCGTTCTGTTGTCATAGAGCAAAGAACAGAGTTTTAGGTTTCAGCAGAATAACTGAATTGATATCATCTCAGGATGACAAAGTAGCTGCTGGGACTTTGCATGGAGACAGATGCTTTTCAACAAAACAGAACGGAAAAGTGAATTATCAGGAGGAAAAAGGGCCAACGTTTTGTCCTGCAGATTTAACCTTCACATTTCTCATCATGCTCTATGCTCCAGAAAATAATTTATAAATTTCATCAGTGAGCTCTCTTACTCATTTCACACCAATTTGGTTCAGTCTCTAAACAAGAAGTACTGGTAGATGTGGGAGGGGCCACATTGAGTATTCTGAGACACCTGCAATGCACCAGGACTCATGAAGGTTGACTCAGTGGTGGCTCCAAGAGTATATACATGTGTAAACACTGGTTAGACTAAATACTTAACATCTGTGCACTTCACAGTATGTAAGCTCCAATTCAATTAAAAGTATCTAACATTCTACTTAATAGTGATCTTTTAGTTTTTTCTTATGAGATAAAAACAAGGTGAAGATTTCCATTATTATTACCTCTACCCAACATTGTACAACATTGTGAAAATCTTCTCTACTATAATATTTATAATAGTGCAAGGACAAAAAAACATAGGGTTTAGGAAAAATAACAAAATGGTCATAATTCACACATGACATAATTTTATATATATATACACATATATATAGAGAGAGAATATTAAAAATGGAATTAAAAAATAATTTTACAAGGCCAATATAAAAATATATTTTATGGAAAAAATCTTCTTGAAATTATACATTTACATCAGCATAAAGACAAAATATCAAAGAGTAAAACTAAAAGTTGTGTAAGAGATAAAAATTACAAAACATTTTTGAGAGAATTTAAAGGTGCCCTGCCTAAGTAAATGGAAACTTATGAATAACAATATTAAGAAGTATAAAGATGCTAATTATCTCCAAATTTGTCTGTAAAGGGAATCCTAAATGATATATGTGTATATAAATTCATAAGTTGGTTCTTAAATATATAGGAGAATGTGATGATCCAAGAATAAATAAGACAAATCTTCAAAAGAACACAGTTGGAGGAATGTTACTACCAGGTATCGCCTGTTATAAAGCTACACCAAGTAAGGCCATGTGGTGTGGATGCAAAACAGACTAATAAATCAAATGAACAAAACAGAGAATCTAAAACAAGACTGTACACATCTTTGATTTATATCACAGATGACTGTAGTATAGCATGGAAAGAATCATCTTTTCAGTAATTGATGCTGAGTCTTCTGCATACTGGTATAGAAAAATATTTAATCTTCACACGTACCTCACACCATATGCAAAAATCAATTCCAGAAGGACTGTAAATCTAAATGTCATAGATAAAGCAATAAAACTTCTGGAAGCAAATATGTTAGAATATCTTAATAAACTTTGTGTTGGCAAAGATTTCTTATGCTGGACATAAAAACATAAGCCATGAAATAAAAAACTGATAGGCAAACTACATTAAAATTTAAAATATCTATTCATCAAAAGACACCATTAGAGGAAGTGAAAAGGTAAAGTAAGAAGATACATATATATATATATGGACTATTATGAACTAATAAAAGGAAGACAACACAACAGGTAAATAAACCAAAGACCTAAACAACTTATCAAACAATATCTAAATGGCCAATAGATGAAAAAAGTGCCAAACTTCATTAGTCCTCAACAAACTGAAGTTAAAACTACAAGCTAGAAGTGCCTGGGTGGCTCAGTTGGTTAAGCACTGACTTCAGCTCAGGTCATGATCTCAGAGTTCCTAAGTTCAAGCCTCCTATCAGACTCTGTGCTGACAGCTCAAAGCCTGGAGCCTGCTTTGGATCCTGTGTCTCCCTCTCTCTCTCTTCCCCTCCCCTGCTCATGCTCTGTCTCTCTCTCTCAAAAGATAAACATTTAAAAAAAAACTACAAGGAGTTATCACTACGCATTTTCAAAACAGCTAAAAAAAATAAGATAATATCAAGGGTTGGTAAGAGTGTGGCATAATGGATACCACTGGATAGTACAATAGGGAGTATAAATTGTTACAGTAACAAGTACACTGTAGCAGTCGCCACTGTAGTGGAATAAAAGCACATCTAAAAGGCCCATTGATTCCCTTTCTGTGTTCAAATGAACCTATGTGCACCAAAAGATATGTAGAAGAATATACATACCTCACCATTAATTATAACCTTAAAGTAGAAACAATGGAAATGTTCAATCAAGGACTGGATAAAGTGCAGTCAGTTAATGCAATGGAGTGTCATATAGTGAGAATGATATAAATATTATTGCATGCAACAAGGATTCGTTTCACATACACATTAAGCAAAGAATGTATTAAAACATTAAAAGCATTAAACAACAGAATGTATATGATTCTGTCAGGTTCAATAATGGAGTACTGTTAATCTTGCACATCTTAATCTATATGGTGTATACTTACAATTTGTGTACTATTTGGCATGCATGACGAGTTACTAAAAATGTACTGAAAAAGAATCAAATATATATTTACAGGTTTCCAGAACTGTATTTCTTAAGAGACCATATTATCAAGGTTAAAGTACCGATGCATAACACATATACAATGATGTGAATTGCAGCATTTTTCACAGAATAAGAATAAAAGAGGAAAATGCCTTGTAATGAAGACTGTTCAATAATTATATCTATACATCACGAAGTATTATACAGCCATTAGAAAAAATTAGAGTTCCCATTTGACTTAGAAATATTTCTATGAAATAGGAACTGAATAAAGTGAGGTGCTAAAAAGTAGTAAAAGGATGAAGAACTATTCAATTTTCATTAAACAACCACCCCAAACTTATATGCTTGAATATGTATGTTTTATATCTATAAATTTTATATATTACTGTGAGATCATGGAGAAATCTGAATAATGCCTACATTCTTAGGTGAGGACTGACATGTGTGGAAAGATGAGAACAAGAGGATTAGACAAATTTAAATTAAGAAAAATATAGCCTGAACTGATTGGTTTGTGTTAGTGAATAAACAGGTATAAACATAAGATAAACAATACAGAATGAAAATAAAGCCAAAAGAATAAAAGACCTAAATGAGTAAAAAAGGAAAATTACAGCCACTCTGTCCATAAATGCAAATATTTTTAAAAATATTAGCATCCAAACTAAACATTTAAGTGTGTCACGACCATATCAGGCTTTCTCAAGAATGCAATGATGCTTCACATTCAAAAACCAACTTATAGATGTAGTTTGCAACACTTAAAAATTAGGAGAAACAATTAGCTCAAATATTTGAAAAGTATTTGAGTAAATTCCATTCCCATTAATGATTAACAACTGCCAGCAGACTAATAATAAATGGAAATTCCCTTAGCTTACTATAAGTCATCAGCAAGTTATTGCTAAAGGAGACAGGTCAGGAATATGTCAAGGATATCCAATATGATTGCTATTATTCAATATTATTCTGAAGACATTTTCATTATTTTAAAAAATGGGATTATTAACAGAAAAGGCCAAAATCCATAAAACAAATTAGAAAGAATAGAGGAGAAAAGTATTTATTATATAAATTATGTCAAAACATATGGGATGAGAACACCATGGAGTTCCATTTACTTGTTTTGATTGAGTCTTGACTTCAAGAGGATAACAAAATTTCACAAATCATTATAATCTGAAGTGTCTTGATCTTTTCAAGTTTACTCAGGACATTGTATAGCCACAACTGGTAGAATACTAGTATGCAACCACATCTAATTAGAAATGTTGTGCATTAGGTGTTGGGACAACAACACTGCTCTCAAGGAACTTATATTCTATAGTGGGGAAGGAAGACTCATTATGATACAATAGTATGTTTAGGTAATATTATAGGAGCAGGCTCAGAATACATTGGAAGATCAAAATTGCTAAGGTTGCCTAGGATGACTAGGTGATGTCTGCACAAAGGATTTGGAGTTAAGTATGGAGATAGACTGTGGAATGGCATTCCAGGCAGAGGAATCAGAGGTAGAATATCGTGGAGGTATAACACACTGGATATATTTGGAAATTATTGTAAGGCAGAAGCATAGACGTAAGTGGGACTAGGGAATGGATTTCTTGAGAGTGACAGAGGAGCTGGATTGTAGAGAGTTAGCCATAGCATAATAAGCAGTGTGGACACTACCCAAAGGCACAGAGAACCATATCTGCTTAAACAGAACACTATTCAGATTTGTATTTTAGTAACATGGAACAGGGGGCACAGTAATAGAATCAAAGAAGAGGTGGAAATGAAAGAGAGATGAACTGAAAAAAAAATACGTGGATCTGGTTTAGATTGACTAAAATCATTGCACTTTTTATTCTATTTTTGTTTACCCAAGTCTTAATGTAGATATCAAAAGAATATTTTCAGGGTGCCTGGGTAGCTCAGTTAAGTGTCTAACTCCAGCTGAGGTCATGATCTCATGGTTAGTGAGTTTAAGCCTTTTGTCTGGCCCTGTGCTGACAGCTCGGAGCCTGGAGTCTTTGGATTCTGTGCCTCTCTCTCTACCCCTCCTTCCGGTTGTGTGCTCGCTCTCTCTCAAAAATAATAAACATTAAAAAAATTATTTTCATGATGGAAACAGTTTAATTTTTGCAGTCGAAACATGTTTCTAACTAATTTCAATGGAAATGTATTTTCAGTTCAGGACATTTGAACTGAAATACTCTATATATTACTTTAATAGCTAATAAATAGATCTAGGATTTTACTTCTGTTTTTTCTAATGTTAATTTTATCTTAAGAATATTTTCGTATTCCTTTTTAAAAAAAAATTTTTACAATAAAAATGCTGTTTGATAATATTTTATATATATTCAATCTACTTTTTAATCTGTATTATATTTACATAAAGGAAAATGGTCTCCTTCCCCTTTTAGTGATCACTTTTCCTTGGATATTTATTTAAGACATTGAGATACATCAGTTTCTTCCTAGCAAATTCAACTTTGTCACAGTTTCCTAGACTGGGATAACTTACCAATATCTACATATCTATCTATCTATATATATAAACGCACACATATATATATATACATACATATATATAGATATCTATCTCTATCTCAGTATCTGTATATATGTATCCCAAACAGTCTCTGCACTGATAGTATGGGGTTCAATCCTACATACTGTGAGATCATGACCTGAGCCAAAATCAAGAGTTGGATGCTTAACTGACTGAGCCACCCAGGTGCCTCACCAATTTATATTTTTAAAGTACTTTTTATTTTCCTAGCTCATCTTGGATGTTGTATTTAATTGAAATGATAACTCTTATACTAATTGTCTTTTGTATTTAAGATAATTTGATATTTATAACTGTTATATGAAAACATATTGTCAAGATATATTCCAATGTCCCTGAATAGAAGTATTTATTAAAATGTGGATACTAAAAATCTTTGTAAATTGTTATTATGATTTTTAAATGACAGAATGTAGCTTCAAGGTGTAAGAATACAGCATGAAATTTGTTACCTCTATTTTGATAGTTTTTTGTCAAGTAGAACGTATTTGTATAATTTTATCAAAATAAGAGTAAATTTGAGAATATGCTATATCTGAATTCACAATCTAATTGCACAATTCTAAAAACTCATTTGAAGTTTTTATTTGTAGGTGTCTTAAAAACTAAAGCTTTCCCCAACATTTGGATGATTATATTTTTCAGTGATTACAATTAGAATAGCTTTTATTTTATAGTCTTTTCAGCTCAGAGTTATCTCCCTTTTTGAGGCAGGTGCTCTCTGATTCACAGGTGCAAGATCCCAGGAGTCGTGTGACATAGTTTCACTTCCACAGCCAAGTTACATGAGACTCCATTAAGTTTCTCCACTGTGGTGTTTTAAGACCTTGAGCAAGAATCTTAACCTTACTATACCTTAGTTTCCTCATTTTAAAGTTGAGGATATTAGTTATAATACTTTCTCATTGAATTTCTGGGTAGATTAAATTATAAATATAATACTGAGTCTATAATACAATGAAATAATACAATCGTAATACAAGTACTGCTTTTAAAATAGTACCTGATATTGGACTATTACTTTATACAAATCCACATGTCCATTTCCCCTTCTTCACCCTAGGTGGAATTAATGGGAAAATTAAATTAAAGGGAAAATTACCCGTTTTATGCAGTCAAGCAAGTATCTCCTGGGAATGTGGAATTAACACTGCGAAAGTAATTCTCTATTGATAACTTGAATTGGAACAAGTGAAATTGCGTGCTTTCTAGCTCCTCCTTCCTTTTTTTTTTTTTTTTGGTTGAGATCCAGGTCTACTTGTTCTACTTGTTTTCTATCTTTGGGTCCTTATTGGCTCTCATATTTATAGTGTTTATGTTTTTCCTTGATTTCTGTTTCTATCGACAAAAAGGAACTTCATAAATATGTAGGAGTAGACTCTCTCGATTGTAGGGAATATTCTAGTACTACTTAAATGTTAAAGTGACTAGGGTGATCTGTTTAGTAGCTATCTTTATCAATATTTTAGTTATTAATTGTGGGTAAGAGAGAACAAAATCAGATAGAATGTTGCATAGTCCAATCAAGGCATACCTACCCCCAAACCATCTCCTTTATGAAGATATACTTAAACATAGATACTAAATTGTTCCTCTTTTTCTCTCAAAACAGTGTATCTCAGATATTTAGAGGTATTTTTCCACTAAAGAGATTCTGAGTTTATCACTGGATTTTTCATCTTACCATCCATTACCATCTTTTTCTAAAATAATTATGTTCATCCCTCCAAAAAATTACAAAGGACCTTTATTTTAAAATTGATTCCTTTCAAATGTATTTTTTTTTAAAATCTCATTACATTTTTCTTATTTCATGATAAACTAGCACCAAACCTTGGTCTGATGGCACTTCTTATCATTCACTTTTAGCACCTGTCAGTTCATAGTTGGTGTTATATTTATGAAGATATCTTTCTCTTCCATTATGGTATTCTCTTGGTTCTTTTATTTTTGTCTTCTTCATCATACCTGGGCAGCCTCTAATACATGTCTTATTACTGAGCATTGATTATATAGAAGTTACTCAAGGTTGTGCCCTGTAGCCTGGGAGAAATTTTTTTTGTGTGTCTGTCTGTTAATTTTTAGTACAGGTTTGAGTGGGAAATATGTGAGAACAAATTTTGAGCCAACCAGTACTACTTTTACCTATGATGTTTAAATCTTTACTGTAGAGACTACCAAGTAGCTCAAAAATGATAAAGACCTAAAGTCCCATTTCACCAATTATCTTTGCTTTATGAATCCCATGATCATCTAGGGGGCATTTGGAGGGCCATCCCTAATTACTTAGTTTTCATTTTTAAAGGCATCACTATTTTTATAGCTTTAACAATTTTAGCAGCTCTAGGATACAATAATAAGTGTCTTGGAAAGAAATTATAGGTTAAAAGCACTGTTGAGCTATTTGCATTTAAGACCCATTTGTTGAAATTATTAGGCTACATTACAATAGACAGTGGCTGAGGCACTGGCTGCTTAAGACTTTCAAAAGCTACCCTGACTTGGGAAATTATTTCAAAAGCAGGAACCTTTCTCCAGTAACAAAAGGCACTGAGAACGTATGTACTAGTTTTGTTGGCCTGTCATTGAAGTTCTAGTTCTTACATCCAAGACTGTGTAGGATGTTTAACATAGCAGAGAGAATCACATGCTTTCACCTTTCTGCTAGGGGCACAGATTATGGCAGGAAGGTGGTTTCTGGTCTTACAAGTCACAACTCTCATATTCTAGTCAACTCTAGTTTGGCAAAGAATTAGTCGAAGAAGCTGTAATTCTTCAGGCAGCTGACCTCTGGGGCTACAACAAACTACGAAAGCACCCATTATTTTCTGGGTAAGTGAAGACTTCTATCAGGAGTCCATGAGTTTTACGTATTTTGAACACATGCTCTAGCTCCATTTCTGTATGTTTTGTATGTTTGAAATACTGTATGTTCGTGCCACAGGCACTCATGTCAAGCAACAGATCAAACACAGGCAATCTCTATACCAGCTCCAAAGAAATACTCCTCTATACTCAATTGGATTCATCGCATTTGGCCTATACACATTAAATCATCACTTCAAGGTAATTTGTTTCAAAATTATTTGGCACAGAAAGATTAGCTTTGGGGTACCTGGGTGGCTCAGTCAGTTAAGCATCCAACTCTTGATTTTGGCTCAGGTCATGATCTCATGGTTTGTGAGTTTGAATCCCATGTCAGGCTCGGTGCTAACAGCACAAAGTCTGCTTGGGATTTTTCTCTTTCTCTCTCTCTCTCTCTCTCTCTCTGCCCTTTGCCCCAATGCTCTCTCTCTCTCTCTCTCTCTCTGTCTGTCTCTCTTGCCCCAATATACTCTCTCTCTCTCTCTGAAAATAAATAAACTTACAAAAAATTAGTTGGGAGAGCAGAATTAATCACCTGAAAACATCACAACATAGACTTCACATTTTGCCAGACACAAAAAGTGGTTTGCAAGCATCAAGTTGCATGGGCTCTGCTCCAGTCCTCCTCGAGCTTGTATTCTCACCTACTTTTTTCTCCCACTGCCTGTCCAGCCCTCTTGGGCATGCACACTGTGGTCTAGCCTACAGTCATTGTCAGGGTTTCCTCAGCTCTGTGCTTCCTCAGGTCTTCACTGGTGCAATTCATTGGTTAACTGTTCAAGTCGTTGACTCTTAATCATCATTCTGTCCTCAGTTTTAAGCTTTAAGCTTTGCTTCTTCAGCAAAACCTTCCCCAACCTCCAAGATAACATCAGGCACTTCAGTTACATGAAAATGCTCTTATTTAAGTACAAGTCAACTTACTGAATTGCTACTTCTCTCATTAGATTACCAGCCCCATGTGGCCAGATGTTTTGCCTGTAAACAGAAACTGCCACAAATGTGGTGGCAGTCCAATTCTTTTCTGCAGAAATGGCACCTAGAATCTGATGGCAGCAATACATTTTTAAAGCTCGTCCTTTAAGACAACAGCAGCTGTGTCAGATTCTCTATGACCACCACTGTGGAGCAATACCTGGAATGACAGTAGCCCCAACTTTCTTGGGCACCTAGCCTTAAATAACAGTGGTTTAGAGTCCTGTCTTAATAGGCCTACATTCATTGCTCTTCCACTGAAAAAAGGAAGGCAAGTTTTAGTAAATTCTCATTTATATATGGAGCACATGCATTTCTAAGGCATTTGGGGATATTGGCAGAGACAGAATCTTTCAAATTCTACATATTCTTGTATGTCTAACAGGTGGTAACAGTGAGCATACAGGCTTTGCGAAATTTAGGCAGAGATTATCTTCTCTGGTCTATTTGTCTGCTGGGGCTGCCATAACAAAATATCACAATCACAAACTGGATGGCTTAGGTAACAGAAATTTATTTTTTCACAGTTCTAGAGGGAATTTCAAGTGGTCAGCAGATTAGGTTTCCCCTGATGCCTCTCTCCTTGGCTTTCAGATGGGCTTTTCTTTGAGCATACACATCCCTGATGTCTCTTCCTCTTATAAGGACACCAGTCATATTAAATTGGGCCTCAATCTTAAGACCTCATTTAACCTTAATTATCTTCTTATGGCCCTGTCTCCAAAAACAGTCATAGTGGCAGTTAGGGCTTCAACATACGAATTTTTAGGGAGATATAATTTAGTCCACAACATCTAATAAGCTTATTATACATATAATAAGTCACAATCATAAATGTTATATACAGAACTATGTATATAAATATTGTAAGTATATAAATGTATTATTCTGAGAAGGATCTTAAAATCAAGTCTGCATTTTGCTGTTAAGATTACATAGTCAAATTACCCCTAATAGACAGCAGTATATTGTTATTTTAGGAAAGATCTTAAGGGGAAGTAATATTTCTCATGAAATAGCCTTACAGACATACATATACAGACAGATGAATTCTGCTCTACATCATCCACTGTTTTTGAGGGAATGAAAGTAAATTGCCAACTTCAGCCACAATCCGGCTCTTACGGTGTCTGCATATAAAAATAAAGACCTTTATAAACCATTGACATGACCCAGTATTGTGCATTTTGATATTTACTGATATCAAAAAATATAGAATTATTTTGCAGAGACTTACCTAAAATTGCTGACATAGGGGCTAGATTTTTTTCTTTGTTTTGTCTTATTCTGTGATTTCAGATAAATTCTTAGACTATTTCTGATCCAAAGTATTTGTTTTGAATATCGTATTATGCAGCCCATTTTATCTACAGGAAGTTAAAAAGGCTCAAGTTGAGTGAGCAAATTTACTATGTGACAAGGCTGTTGTCGTTTTTGACAAGAAAAGATCCAATCCCCTATTTAATACAATCAGTGAAGGAAGTCTATGAACTGTTTGAATTGAAATGAAAAACCATAATGACGACATGTATAACATCTGTCACATTAGATTTGCTTGGTCTATATATCTCTCTGTGGAATAATAGTGATTTATACAAATTGCTTCTCACTGCAATTTATATCAGTGTAAAGATGCCACCAGATATATGGAGGATTTTATTTCCTTCAAACTGAAAGTCTGCTTAATTGTATTTGCCACTAAATGGAAATACTACCCTCTGGCATATCTGCTTAGATATAATGGTTAATTTATTTTGTGGTTTTATAACTTCAGCCTTTTCCACTCGTTAGATACTTAAAAGCATAACTTTTTCTTTCTGCCAATATATGTATATGTTTATGTATATGTATAGGACATCTTTATGTCACAGATATGGTAGCTCCAATTTTATTCTCCAGGAGTTTCATTGCCTAGGTATGCGTTTTTTCCCGATAGAGGGAAAGTAAGAAAAACAAAACCAAAAATCTTTACTCTGGCTACTATTAAACTATAGTAGTGGTTCCCAATGCGGGGGCAGGGGACAATTTTACCCTTCAAAGGATATTTGGTAACTGAAGAAACTTTCAACAGCTGAGGGATGCTACTGGCATCTAGTGGGTAGACGCTAGGGATACTACTGAACAGCCTATAATCAAGGAACAGTCCTCAACAACAAAATATCTAGTCCAAAATGTCATTAGAGTCAAGGCTGATAAATCTTGAACTACTGATGGTTCCTTAGTGTAATGGAGTTACATGATCAAGTTCGTATAGACAGAACCAGGCATTTCCATTAAAAGTGAACAACTTTGAAAATCCATATAATTTATATAGGTATATATCAGGTAGAAAAATTCAGTTTCCAAGAAACCCAATTGGCTTTTAATTGTAATTGGGAATATTTTGGACTTCTCAATTCTTTCTTGCTGTTCCTATTCTGTCCCCTACAGTGAAGGGCCTTCCCCAGTGTTGGACAGAGCTCAGTGCACTTTCCTCACAGACCTCCTTTTCTTTGAAGGAAAAAAGTGAAGGAGATCCAGGAACTCCTCCTCAATCATGATTTCGGTTCTCTGCTTCCCAGCACTCTTGCATCTTTGTTTTCCATGACAGTGACCTAGCTTAGCTCCTCCTTTACATTGATGAACACTTTAGTCTATCCTTTTCATTAAGTTTTCTTCTTCCTCCTGTTCTTTTCTGGGGGGCATCACCCAAGGGATTCAGTTAACATTGAATTTGCTACTATGATGATCCCATTTATCTTCTGGTTTCACTAGTGATTTCTAGATGATTATTAAATTTGCAATTTAAAGCTCAGTCTCTTTTGCAGATGTTTTCTTGAGTACCAGCTGCTTTGTCCAACTGTGCTGCTTTACTTAAATGCATGTCTCTTCTCCTTCAAGCTCACCAACTTCACATAGTCCGTGCTGAATCATGGAAATTGTACCTCAGGTAATTATCTGCCTTATCCATGTACACATTCCTATTTGAAAATAGCAATCTTTCAAAAGCAGAGATTCCTTATATTGCTATACTGCCAAAATGCTCAGTGCCAACTCTTCAACTTATGCATTAAAAAAAAGTCATCATCCTGACATTAGGACCCTTTGTAATATGTTCCTAAACCAATTTTTCTTGTTTTAACAATGTGCACACCCAAAGAAACTCCACATTCCAGCCAAACTAACTTGAGCCTGGACCTTCAATGTGCCCTGTATCTTCCACAGTATGTGTCTTCTCAAGCTTACTTTTCCCCTTCCAACTCTGTATGACATCATTGCACATCCTGTAGGAAACCTTTTCCAAAGCCTCCTATGCTCCTCCATCTCCGACATTATCTTTCTCTTCTGTGAACGCCCAGATCGTTTGTTGCCATCATTTCTTCAGTGCTTACCTGGTGGAATGGTCATCCTTGTTTAATTTCCCTTGTCTAATTTTCCATGTTAAATAAACTGCCTATTGTTTGATGAACAGCACAGATTTTGTTTTGCACATCTGTTTTTTTCTGAAGCACTGAACATAAAATGCTGTACATCATTCACTACTCAGTAAATGTGTTGTATTTAAATTGCAATCTACCTCTTGTCCTGTATCTTCAACTGCTGACAGCACACTTTTTAAAATTTATCTCAAATTCTACTCACATGTGAAGTTGAACTCATCTTCCCCTGATCACAGGATTCCTCATCTATAATTCCTTATTTTGTCAGTGTAGGACATTTTTCTTATTAGTCAAGTTAAAAAAAAAAAAGCCCTCAGTCTTTACTTTTACACTTTCTTTTTAAAACCATAAAATGCCTTTGATTCTTTCATCAAAAAATTTACACCTGAATTTATAGTGACTTCTTAATCAGTATTTCTGTTGCTCATTTCCCTTATCTGAGATCAGACGAGATCGGGCGCGTTCAGGGTGGTATGGCTGTAGACCATTTCCCTTATCTGAACACTTATAACAATCAGCATCACTTTGAATGCTTCCTATGTGCTAGGCACTACCTAAACACATCATAATCAGTTATTCATTTAATCTTCACTATAATTGTATTAATCTGAGACCCAGAAAAAAATGTCTTCTTCACAGTAGCAGAACTATAAAATGGTGAGTCAGATGCAAACCCAGGCAGCTTGGCAACAAAGACAAGGCTCTTAAACACATGTTCTACTTTTCCATTCTCAAATTCATCTACAGCTATCCCATTAATTATATCACTTTCTATGATAAAAATTCTTCATTTTCTATGGAAGAAAAATAATATTTCTTGGAAGCCTCAACCATGATCAATCTCCCCCAATGATACTGATCCGAGGTCGTCTGTCTGCTGCAAGAGTGCTTATCTCTACCAGCAGCAGACTCCCTACTCTTCCTGGAGAATGCCCCAAATGCGCCTCCTGTCATTATTTTTGTCTCTATATCTTCTTTTTCAGGCTCCTCTATTGACTTTTTCTGCTATCCAAGCTCTGCTCATTCACTAATTCAGAAGCTACCAACTTGTAGCAGATCTGTCACAACTGGCATATCCAGCACTGGTTTTATGGTGCTTTAAAAGAAGGTATTTAAAGATCAGAATGAAACTGGATCACTATCTTACACAATACACAAACATCAACTCAAAATGTATTAAAGATTTTAATGCAGACTCTGAAATCATCAACTCCTAGAAACAAACAAACAAAAACAGAGGCCATAAGCTTCTTGATATTGGTCTTAATAATTATTTTGGATTTGACACCAAAATCAAAAGCAATAAAAGCAAAAATGAACAAGTAGAACTACATCAAACTAAAAAGTTTCTGCACTGCAAGGGAAACCATCAACAAAATCAAAAGGCAACTTAACAAATGGGATAAAATATTTACAAATCATAGATCTGATTTTGGGTTAATAACAAAATATATTTAAAAACTCATATAACACCAATAGCAAAAACAAAACCAATTCAGTTAAATTAGAAGGGGATCTGAACAGACATTTTCCCAAAGCCCTACAGATGGTCAACAGGTATATAAAAAAGTGCTCATCACCGCCGAGATAGCTGAGTTGGGAGAGCCTTAGACTGAAGATCTAAAAAGTGCTCATCATCACTAGTTATCAGGGAAATGCAAATCAAAACCACAATGAGATATGACCTCATACTTGCTAGAAAGGCTATTATCAAAAAAGATAAGAAATAAACATTGTTGGACAAGATGTCAAAAAAAAGGCAACCTTTGTAAGTTGGTGGAAAACAGTATGGAAGTTCCTCAAAAAAGTTAAAACTAGAACTATCCTTTGATCCAACAATTCCACTGCTGAGTATTTGTCAGAAGGAAATAAAAACTCTAACTCAAGAAGAAATCTGTACCACCATGTTCACTGGAGCATTATTTATGATAGCAAAGACATGAATACAACTTAAGTGTCTGCCGATAGATGAATAAAGAAAACGTGTAATATGTGTGTGGATATACATACGTATATGATCTATTAGCTATTTAGTAGTACGGCCAGGATTCAATTTTGACTGACCTGGCTAAAGAGTCCAAATCTACCCAGTATCACATATCCCTTATTTAGTTCACAGATTAGTTATCTAATTTTCATGGAGTCACTGATGTGCTGGTTCACACTGGATAATGACAGCCTTGTGCGTATCTTTTTTCAACTCCTCTTTCAGTGCTGTTGGAGTAATTGCTTGAAATAGCCATGTAAAGAGTATTTATATCACAGAAGTCACCAAATGCTAAAAATAGGGGTTTAGGGATAGCCAGCCATTAAACATTTACCAGCACACTCTTTTTAATGAGTAATATGGTCATTCAAGGTTTTATTCTTTGTTTATGTGAGGTCCTCGCCTAAGACTAAGAATCTGAAGGACTAAATATAATAATGGTTAGGAGAATAAAATTTGTGGTTGATAATTCTTACTTTAAATTTCTGTCCTGCTACTAGTTACATAACCTTGGGGATGTTACTTAATATCTCTAAGCTTCTTCTTCATCTAGAAATCACAGATACATTAATTATCTTAAATAAGGTATAGAGGGACCCTGTAGAGAACAGAGGCAAGTACTTTGCTCTTAAGCTTCTAGAGGGAAGATAGGGATTAGTGGGTAGGAAGGAAATGTTTTAACTATCAAAATTTTGATAAAATTGCCACAAGTAGAGAAAAAAAATCTATGTATATAATGAAACATGGTTTATGCTAATATAGGAAAAATAAGATTATAAACAAAATTTTAATCAAGGTTCCTTTTTCAAACATTTTAGTTATAATCTGCTTAAGATTCTACACTCACCTGATCATGGTAATGGAGTAGAAGAATCCTGAGCTCACCTTCTATGGACATACCAAGTCTGCAATTACATTTTGAGTAACTCTCTGAGAACTGACCCAAAGACTACCCGAACAGCTCTTCCACAAACATATAAAGAGCCACACTAGGAAGGGTAGGAGGGTCAGACACAATTGGGGTGCCTGGGAGGCTCAGTCAGTTAAATGTTCAACTTCAGCTCAGGTCATGATCTCACAGTTCGTGATTTTCAAGCCCCACATACAGCTCTGTGCTGAAAGCTCTGGGCCTGGAGCCTTGGAGTCTGTGTTTCCCTCTCTCTCTCTCTCTACCCCTCCCCAACTCATGCATACTTGCTCACTCTCTCTCTCAAAAAAATAAAGTAAATATTAAAAAAAAATTTTTAAAGAGGATATAACAATTATCCATGTACCCAATGTAAAAGCAGTTAATATACAAAGGGATTATTAACAGATGTAAAAGGGATAAATTGATAGTAATATGGGTAATAGTAGGGGACTTTAATATCCCACTTAACATCAACGGATAGATAATACAGACAGAATATCAATAAGAAAGCATTGGCCTTGAATAACATGTTAAACCAGATATACCTAACAAATATATACAGAAATGTCCAACCCCAAACAGAATATATATTATTTCCAAGTGCATAGAGAACATTGTCCAGAATAGATCACAACTTAGGCCACAACAAATATCAATAAACTTAAGATTTAAATTATATCAAGTATCTCTTCCAACCACAATTATATGAAACTAGAAATCAATTACAAAAAAAAAATAAAATAGGAACACACACACACACAAATCTATGAAATGCAAGAAAAACATTTCTAAGAAGTTTATAGCAATACACACCTACATAAAGAAATTAGAAAAATCTCAAAAAATCTAATTTTGCATCTAAAGGAACTGGCAAAAGAACAATTTTTTAAAAGCCGATATTTATCAGAAGGTAGGTAAGAATAAAGTTTATTTTTATTTTTTTAAATAGTTTATTGTCAAATTGATTTCCATACAACACCCAGTATTCTTCCCCACAAGTGCCCTCCTCCATCACCACCACCTCTTTTCCCCCTCCCCCTTCCCCTACAACCCTAGTTCGTTTTCAGTATTCAATAGTCTCTCAAGTTTTGCATCCCTCTCTCTCCCCAACTCTGTTTCCCTCTTCCCCTCCCCCGGTCCTCCATTAGGTTTCTCCTGTTCTCCTGTTAGACCTATGAGTGCAAACATATGGTATCTGTCTTTCTCTGCCTGACTTATTTTGCTTAGCATGACACCCTCAAGGTCCATCCACTTTCCTACAAATGGCCAGATTTCATTCTTTTCTCATTGCCATGTAGTACTCCATTGTGTGTATATACCACATCTTCTTGATCCACACATCAGGTGATGGACATTAAAACTAATAGGGAAAAGATAGTTGCAAATGACATATTAGATAAGGGCCAGTATCTAAAATCTACAAGGAACTCACCAAACTCCACACCCAAAAAACAAATAAGCCAGTGAAGAAATGGGCAGAAGACATGAACAGACACTTCTCCAAAGAGGACATCCAGATGGCCTACAGGCATATGAAACGATGCTCAACATCACTCATCATCAGGGAAATACAATTCAAAACCACACTGAGATACCACCTCACACCAGTCAGAGTGGCTAAAATGAACAAATCAAGAGACTATAGATGCTGGCAAGGGTGTGGAGAGACGGGCACCCTCCTACACTGTTAGTGGGAATGTAAACTGGTGCAGCCGCTCTGGAAAACAGTGTGGAGACTCCTCAAAAAATGATCCATAGAACTCCCCTATGACCCAGCAATAGCACTGCTA
>NC_043702.1:88483052-88518875 GCF_006229205.1 Suricata suricatta | reverse complement strand
CCAGTCAGAGTGGCTAAAATGAACAAATCAAGAGACTATAGATGCTGGCAAGGGTGTGGAGAGACGGGCACCCTCCTACACTGTTAGTGGGAATGTAAACTGGTGCAGCCGCTCTGGAAAACAGTGTGGAGACTCCTCAAAAAATGATCCATAGAACTCCCCTATGACCCAGCAATAGCACTGCTAGGGATTTACCCAAGGGATACAGAAGTGCTGATGCATAGGGGCACATGTACCCCAATGTTCACAGCAGCACTTTCAACAATAGTCAAATCATGGAAAGAGCCTAGATGTCCATCAACTGATAAATAGATCAAGAAGATGTGGTTTATATATACAATGGAATACTACCTGACAATGAGAAAGAATGAAATCTGACCATCCATGGCAATGTGGATGGACCTCAAGGGTGTCATGCTAAGTGAAATAAGTCAGGCAGAGAAGGACAGATACCATATGTTTTCACTTATATGCGAAAAAGGAGAAACTTAATAGCGGATTACGAGGGAAGGGAAGGGGAAAAATAGTTGGGGAGAGGGAGGGAGGCACACCATGAGAGACCCTTGAATACTGAGATCAAACTGAGGGCTGATGGGGGTGGAGGAGAGGAGAAGTGGGGTGATGGGCATGGAGGAGGGCACTTGTTGGGATGAGCACTGGGTGTTATATGGAAACCAACTTGACAATAAACTATAATTTTAAAAAGCTGGTTCTTTGAAAATATAAATAAAATTGATAAAACTTTAACCAGACTCATCAGGAAAAATAATTCAAATAAATAAAACAGAAGATATAACTGACACCACAAAATATAAGAGATTATAAAAAGCATAGAGCCAAAATATTGGAAAACCCAAAAGAAATTAATAAATATTTAGAAACATGCAATCTTCTAACACTAAATCATGAAAAAGAAAGTCTGAACAAATTGATTACTAGAAATGAAATAAAATCAGTAATCAAAAATTCCCAAGAAACAAAAGTCCAGGAGCAGATAGCTTCACATATGAATTTACTAAACATTTAAAGAAGAATTAATACCTATCCTTCTCAAACTATTCTGAAAAATTGAAGAGGATGCTTCTAAATTTATTCTACCAGGCCAGCACTAGCCTGATAGAAAACCACACAAGGACACTCCTAAAAATTATATGTCAATATGCTTGACAACAAATGAAAAAATATTCAATAAAATATTAGGAAACCAAATTCAACAATACATTAAAAGGAAGTACACCACAATCAAGTGGGATTTATTACAGGGATACAAGGATGGTTCATTATCTGCAAATTAATCAATGTGATATATCACATTAAAAAACAAAAGACAAAAATCATAAGATAATCTCAATAGGTATAGAAAAAGGATTCGACAAAATTCAACATCTTTTACAATAAAACCTCTTAACAAGTGGGTATAAAAGCAATATCCCTCAACAAAATATAAGCCATGCTTAACAATCACACTAACACACTCAATGGTGAAAAGCTGAAAGCTGTTTTTTCTTAAGCTGATTTCAAGACAGATTGCACATGCACATGTGAGTGAGTGGGGCTGGGACAGAGAGAGAGAGAATCTCAAACAGGCTTCATGCTTTCATTGCAGAGCCTGACATGAGATCATGATCTGAGCTGATATCAAGAGTCAGACACTAACTTACTAAGATAGCCAGGTACCCCTGCAAGTTTTTTTCCTAAGATCAGAAACAAGAATTCCTACTCTTGCCACTTTTATTAAACATAGTACTGCAAGTCCTAGCTACAGCAGTCAGACAAGAAATGAAGTATAAGGCCCCCAAGTATGAAATAAAAGGCATCAAAATCAGAAAGAAAGTTATAAAAGTGTCACTATTTGCAGATGGCAGGATATCATAAATAGATAACCTGAAAGACTCCGCCCGAAATCTCCTTGGACTAATAAACTCAGTAAAGTTGCAGAATACAAACTTAATATACAGAAATGTGTTGCATTCCTATACACTAATAACAAACTATCAAAAATAGAAATTTAGAAAATAATATGTATCAATAAGGATAAAATATTTATAATAAATTTAACCAACAAAGTGAAAAACTGGTATTCTGAATGGAAGAATAGAATTGTGTAAGACATTGATGAAAGAAAGTGAAGATGACACCAAAACAGAAAGATATACCATGCTCATAGATTGACAGAATATTGTTAAATTGTCCACAGTACCCAATATAAGCTCTAGATTTGGTGCAATTCCTATGAAAATACCAATGGCATTTTTCACAGAACTAGAATCAAGAATCCTAAAACTTAGAACCACACAAGACCTCAACTAACCAAAGCAACCTTAAAAAAGAACAACGTTGGAAGTATCACAGTCAGAGATTTCAAGCTATACTATAAATCTGTAATAATCAAAAGAGTGTGATACTGGAACAAAAACATATACATCAATGGAACAGAATAAAGAGCTCAGAAATGCACTTACATTATCAATTAACATATTGCAAAAGAGGCAATAATATACAAAGAGGGAAAGAACAGTCTCTTTGTTAAATAGTTTTGGGAAAACTGAACAGCTGCATGCAAATTAATGAAACTGTAGTACTTTTGTACTCCATATACAAAATAAAATCAAGATGGACTAAAGATCTACATGTAAGACCCAAAACTATAGAACACCAAAAAGAAAACATAGGCAGTAAGTTCTTTGACATTGGTCTTAGCAATATATATTGTGTCTGTCTACTCTGGCAAGGACAACAAATATGGATCTGGGTGGCTCAGTCAGTTAAGGACCTGGTTCTTGATCTCAGCTTAGGGTATGATCTCATGATCTGTGGGTTTGAGCCATAGGTCAGGCTCTGTGCTGGGAGCATGCAGCCTGCTTGGGATTCTGTCTCTCCCCCCTTTCTCTGCCCCTCCCCTGCTCTCTCTCAAAATAAATAAACCTTAAAAATTTTTTAAAAATTAAAAAGCTTTTGCACAGCAAAAAAAAAAAAACCAAACATGAGTAAATTGAAAGAGGCAACCTACTGAATAGGAAAATCTATTTGCAAATGATATATCTGATAAGGGGTTAATAAAAACCACATAAAGAGACTTATACAACTCCACACTACAAAAAAAAAAAAAAGAAAAAAAGAATCCAATTAAAAAATTGGAACAGGACCTAAATACTTTTCTTCCAAAGAAGACATACAGATGGTCACAGACATGAAAAGATGTTCAATATCACTGATCATCAGGGAGATGCAAATCAAAACCACAATGAAGTATCACCTCATTCCTATCAGAATGGCTAGCATCAAAAAGACCAGAAATAGTAAATGCTGATAAGAATGTGGAGAAAAGCTGACCCTCCGGCACTGTTGGTAAGAATGTAAACTAATGAAGCCACTCTGGAAAACAGTATGGAGGTTCCTCAAAACATAAAAAAAAAAAAGAGAGAGAGAGAGAGATATCATATGATCCAGTGATTTCACTTCTAGGTATTTACTCAAAGAAAATGAAAATGCTAATGGAAGCAACCTAAATGTCCACTGACAGATGAATGGATAAAGAAGATATGGTATATGCATATAAAAGGATATACAACAGATTATTACTTAGACATAATAAGGAACAAAATCTTGTTATTTGCTATAAAATGGATGGACCTAGAGGGTATTTTGCTAGGCTAAATAAGTCAGACTGAGTAAAGACAAATACCATATGATTTTATTTACATGTAGCATCTAAATATCAAAATAAATGAACCAACAAACAAAACTGAAACAGACTCATAAATACAGACAACAGGTGGTTGCCAGAGGGGAGAAACAGGGGAGGGGGGAATGGGCTAAATGGTGAAAAGGATTAAGAGGTACAAACTTTTCAGTTATAAAATAAATAAGTCACAGGGATATGGAGTACAGCATAGGAAATGCAGTCAATATTGAATAACTAAGTATAGTGACATATGGTGTTTAGATTTCATGTTGATCATTTTGTAACATATATAAATGTCAAATTACGATGTTGTATATCTGAAACAAATAATATTGTATGTTAACTATACCTAAACTTAAAAAATAAATTAAAAGGAGATAACTAGCTTAAAGCTCTGTATAAAGGATGCAATCGTATCTGTAAGGCACCTAGCACTGAGCTTGACACACAGCAAAGTATAATAAATGGTGTCTATTTCTATTAGCCCTATGGAGAACACCTACTTTTTGCTATTATTGAAAAAAAATTACCTTTCTTTTTCCAATGTTCATTGCAAAAGCAGCTGGAAAATATAAGCAGAAAAGACTCCAGAATATTTGTTGAAAGCAACCACCAAGGAGAGAACAGAATGCTGCAGAAAAGGTATGTTTGGCCCCATGAGAAATAAAGTCAACACTTGCTCATGATTCTCCTCACTGATGCTCAGAGCACTCACTGGTAGCCAAGCAGAACAGCCTTAGTCCTCATGGAATTTACAGTCTACATTGCACTGGAGCTCAAACTCCTAAAGCCCCATGACACCAATTTATATACATTGTACTCTGTTAAGAATCCAGAACTCTACTGTATCTAATAGCAAACATTTAGTAACTATTCAATATGTAGAGATATTAGTTAAGGAATACTCTGTGGTCTTCATTGGGAGAGGGGACTTTAAGGTTTGCTTTTGGTGTTGCCGTGGATAAGGTAATAAGGCTCTGAGAATTTGAGTGTTTGGCCCAAACAGAAGGCAGGAGAAGCTTCTGCAAAAGAGTTGGAAAAAGGGTAGATATTTGCCTACCAAAGGGAGAAAACCCAAGAAGGAAGACCAAGTGGTTTGATGTGGCATACAGAGACATTTCTTACGTTATATGCAAAGTAATTATCTTTCCCTACACACATCTCCCTTGGCATCTTTATTATGCAACAAACCTCCCAAGGATAAATATATTGGATTTGCAGGAGAGGTTACCAAATGCTACACCCAGCCGGAATAGGAGCATAAGATAAGGGATGAGCTGCAAAAGTACCCCTGTTACAATGTGCAATGCAAACCTTTTTCCTTTGTTGTTACTGTATCATGTATGCCACGAAGCTGCTATTTCTAATCATGAATTTGGGTGGGTGCTATTTATTCAGGCACTGCAAACTGTCAAGTGCCCTGCAAACTGCTGGAAGTAGAGAAGTTTACTTCCTTCTGCTGTGACAGATGATGCTAATTGCCAACCAATATCTGTTTTTCCATTCCTTCCATAAAAACCATACTCTAAATTTTTTACTTAGAGTGACAATGTAATCATCTTCCACTTCTTTTTCCAGCTTTCCTTTCAACAACTTGTAGGCATGTGAACGTATCACTGACCTATATAAACATATGTAGGAGTGTGGGGCTTCCTGGAAAGTTGCAGATGAGGAGTGGACTGAGTTCTACAGCCACTCTTTCCTTCTATCCACTTTTCTTATGACCTGTATTGATGGTAAGATGGCTTAAACTCTAGAATTCCTCTTGTACAGAGAGAAACCTTGAAATGTGAAGCCCTGTAATGAAGATATTTGAGCAGAAACCTAGCACATTGGTGCCTGAGTAATTCATCAGACCATCAATCGACACTGGCTTACCTACTTCTTTTATGTTTTTTAGCTCATTGTTATTTTATGCAGCCAGACTAATCCCAACTCATAATCATAACATAGCTTTATAAACTTCCATGATTACTTTTATTATTTTTAATAAGGAATTTTGCTTAAAAATAATTCTTAAATGTTTCCAGAATCTGTGGACATGCATACCACTCAGGCAAGAAATATTTATCTTTTTAATTCTAGTTGACTTTAGGATGTGAGGGCGATCTGGCTGCGACATCTGTCACCCCATTGATCGCCAGGGTTGATTCGGCTGATCTGGCTGGCTAGGTGGGTGTCCCCTTCCTCCCTCACTGCTCCATGTGCGTTCCTCCCGAAGCTGCGCGCTCGGTCAAAGAGGACGACCATCCCCGATAGAGGAGGACCGGTCTTCGGTCAAGGGCATACGAGCAGCTGCGCTCCCCTGCTAGAACCTCCAAACAAGCTCTCATAATTCTAGTTGACTTTATTCATATAGTTTAAATTTATTTGCATTTAAGGTTTCGATTTTCCCTGGTGATTATTTGGAGTATATTAAAAGAAAAGGAAATGCAGCCATTGTTAAACATTTACTTATGCTTTAGGATGTTTTCTTTGAGACATAGGTATTCACTAAAAAAATGTAATACTTTAGTATCATAGAAATGGTAAAGCTAGTCCTATTTTTTATGCTTATTTATTTATTATGAGAGAATGAATAGGGGAGGGGCAGAGGGAGAGAGGGGGAGAGAGAATCCCAAGCAGGCTCCATGCTGTCAGCACAGAGCTGGGTGTGGGGTTTGATCCCACAAACCAGGAGATCATGACCTGAGCTGAAAACAAGAGTCTGACACTTAACCAACTGAGCCTCCGAGGCCCCCCAAGCCAGTCCTATTATTTTAATTAATTTCAGTAAATTTAATTTGCTTAATTAAAAAGAAGCTGAATTAGTGAATACCCAGCATTCATTCTCCCCTTCTTACTGACACCCCCATTGTGTGGACAGCACCAAAGGGCTCAACCTTTAAAAAACTGACTACCTTGTCCCTCTTTCAAACAGCAAAGGCCAAGTAATGCAATTTTGGCCAAGTAGATTTAAGTACAAGTAGCTGACAGATCTTTCTGAAAATCTCCCTTGAAGTGAGCAGACATGGCACATTCATGCCCTTTTACCCTTTACCATCTCCTTTCCTTCTGCCTGGTGCAAATGTGAGAGCAGCCGGCTTAAGACTATTAATGAAAAGCTAAGAAAAGTCACAGAAACCTGGACTCAGATACCTTTTAGCAACAGGACCAATGCCTGCAAATACCTGCCTTCAGACTTCTGTGTGAGTAGACTATAAATCTCCGATGTAAGTTACGGAAACCCAGACAGATAAATTCAATCTCCAACAGTTACAGCGCCACCGGGAAAATAAATATCTAAATAAATAGGAAGCAAATAATGTGTATTTTAGAAGGTGCAGTGTAAGAAACGATCATTTTTAAAGACCATTTTCAAGTCTGCTTTTCTGTACTTTTAGTTGATAATTGGCAAGATTTCATCCTCCCATTAGGTTTCAATCCTAGGGTATTTCTCTCCTATTCTTTAACAAAGATGTCTTCCTTCAGGGAACTATTTCTGAGCCTCTTACTCATAGATAATTGAGAGACTGTCTCAAAATTACATTTTAGTTCCTTTCCCTCATTTCTGATTCTTTTTCTTCAATACTTCATTACTTTTCTTCTTACTCTACTCTTCTGTACTTTCCCCCTTCTTTTAGCTTTTCTTTACCTCCATTTTGTCTTTTCCTTTACCATATTATAAATTTAAAAATATATATGTGTTTTTATTTATTTTTGAGAGAAAGAGATAGAGCATGAGTGGGAGAGGGGCAGAGAGAGACGGAGACACAGACTCTGAGGCAGGCTCCCAGGCTCCGAGCTGTCAGAGCTCAGACTCATGAACCATGAGATCAGAACCTTAGCCAAAGTTGGATACTTAACTGACTGAGCCATCCACGCACCCCTGCATAATATACATTTTGAAATATATATAACAATTCTGAAAAATCAGTTATTTTATTCTTTCTCTCTCCCACCATTCCAAATGCTTAAGCTACTGAAATTTTGGAAAATATAGAGAGAAGTCAGTTTAGGAGGCAAATACAATGACTAACACTGTCAGTGCACTGGCTGTACACACATAAACATATGTATAAGCATATATACACATCATATATACTGGTTGGTATTCTTTAGTGAAAGCACAGCATATTACTGGCAAAAAAGAAAGAAAAAAAGTCCCCTTGGCATATCTTGATCTTAATGATTTTCATAGCATGACCTAGTACTTACTGGTCTAAAATATCAGTGTGTATGCATGTGCTACATGAACTCTTAAAAATTTTATTCCCTAGCAGATTTAAATCAATTTCCCCATTTCTTATACTAAACATGATATAAGGTCTTAAAAGAAGTTGCTCACTCTAAAATTATTTCTCTAATTCTTTAGCGAGCTTGATTTTGAGTGCTCTTCCACACCTTCCACATCCAATTCTCTCCCAATTTGAAAGTAGAGCACATAAAAATTGGAATATCCATTCACCATTTTTACAATGATTTGTGTAATAAATCGATCTTGCTACAGTATCTTCTCTTTAGGTAAATCTGGTGTGGACATAATAGTGCCTGCAAATTATTTTACTTGTTTATAACTTCAAAATCCTTTAACAGGTTTTAAAGATAATTCATGGTTTATTACCTTAGGGCCATTTCATGACAGCAGTTGTGGTTTTCTGAACATAAAAATGCCACACTGTAACTAAATGAATATAAAACACGTGCCTCAACAGAAAGAAATGAATCTGGGTTCCAACAGCCTTGCTTTCTGAAGAGAAAATAAGCAAGACAGTAAGGTGATATAAGGGTAGGTGGAAGACTATTACTTCATTAACTTACGAAAAGATTTTGACCCTTCTCAATAGCTGTAAATAGTTTAGCTATATAAGGTGTTTGGCCTCTTCCATTCAAAAACTATTTTCCAACAGATTTCTGGAAGTAACCGGGCACCACCACCAAGTTATCATCTTGTGACACCTGGAACTCGCAGTGTGATAAAAAGCCAAGAGTGGGCCTCAGGAGGTGTTTTTGCCTCAATGAAATATGAAAGGACAACTAACAGCAGTGAACTCTCAATCTGATCTGTGTGGGAGCCTGTCACTCTCTTCTAAGTAGACTTCCTAGGGTGTCCCCATTCCCTCTAAGTCTCTTTGGCAACTAACTTCCTCCCTACAATCTCCACCCAAATCCTCTACTGAAAAAGGCACGCAGGAAGGGGCCACGTCATCTATCCTACTCATTCTCATTGTCAAGAGAAAGCCTAGAATTCTAAAGGCTTTTCTTTCACCTTGTCACAGAGCAGCACGTGGGAGCCATGAGAAATCCTAATGAAAACGTGTTATCCAGCTCAGGCACTGGTCCAAGCCCGCCATACTCCTCATACCTTTTATCTTCATTTAATAGGTTAAGTAAACCGAGGCAGAGACATTAAGTGCTACTCAGGGTCACACAGAGGGTAACAGAGCTAGAATGTGAATCTGTAGGACTCCAGAATGCTCTTCTAAACAGTTATCAATCCTGCTTTTTAAGGGAAAAAAAAATCCAACCCCCAGTCTTATGGCTTCCCAAATGCTGACCTGGAAACTTAGTCTCTTATGTGCCCATTTGTTCAGCTCCTAGTCTCCAGTCATGTTAACACCAGCAAACACTGCAGGGCTGAGTGCTTCTTTAAGTGAGAGACGCTGAAAGAGCACACAGATTTCTAAGTATCCTAAAAGCCCTGAGGTTTCCACTGGGTATTTTTTTGAAGTGTATTCCTTAGGAGGCTGATCCCTTGCCAGTCCTACAGGACAATCAGAACTTTTCAGTTAAAGATACAGCATTATTCTCCCCCTTGAACCCCGTGGAATTTGCATTTCCTTATCGCAGTGCACAGGCAGCTACTGACCTGATTATTAAACAGGCGTTTCACCAGCTGCTCCTGCCCATGCGGGCACTCTAATCTCTTCCACCCAGTTCAACCCTGACACTTTGTGGGGTGACTGGGGTGGCACCAAGTTTCCCCATGTCATTGTGTTTTTTACATTTAATTTCTTCCCTATTACCACAGAAGCATCACCTATGCTGTCCCTTTCCCTAGAAAGTTTTATTCAGTGTGCTTTTTCTGACCTAGACCTTGAAGGCAGTCTGAATCTGTAGCCCTGTACCTTCATTTACCCTCCAGGTAGCCAGACTTATGGAGTAATAATACTAGAACTTGCCAAAACAAAACTGCCTGGTCTTCATAGCCTAGAGTGGCCTTTCTGGATTTGTTAGGGGCTTCCAAAATCATTCTGGAGAGGAGGAGGAGGAGGACACGAGCAAAATTAACCATAACATCACTGTTTCCTCTCCTACTGGTTGTGTCCTCAAATCGAGAAAGTGCTAGAACCATCTATCCTATTAGGCCATAGAAATCATTAGTAAACTGTGATCCACTAGAAAGGAATTCACTTAAAATGAATAACTTGGAAATAAATTAAACAGGCTGCTAAATTTAGTCAGATAACAGGAATTCACTCAAATAACCTAGCTAATTGGTCTTTTTATTAAGGGATTATGAAAACTATTTTGTACATTAGTTGACTGAACTTTGGGACCAGATGTTTGATGCTTCCATTTCAGATTGTATTCCAGTAAAATGACCTAAATTTTAGCCCAAATGATGAGTCATGAGCTTAATTAAGAAATATTGTTATTATCTTACCTTAAAACTCAAAATGGAGCTGAGGCTTTCCTGATAGCCCAATAGGATTTGAGAAGGTAAATGAGGAAGGAACCAACTTTTCTTTCAGAAGCACTAAGGTTAGATCTAGAAATTCCCTTAATTTCTTGCTCTCCTGTGTTGAGTGCCAAATTGATAGGAAAAATGCTTTATTTGGATATGGGCTTTGGACTTGAAGTAGTATTTTCATATATTTGGAAATTTTATTGGTCACTTGAGGCTAAAGACCAGTGCAGTTACCATAGCAAGTGGTTAGCAACAGTCAGACTATGTGCCTTGATGGCATTGCTAAACTGAGTTAATATTAGAAGGTGTCGGAAGGTTACCAGCAATGAGAAGAGGTTTTGCTTCCTAGAGGATTTATGTGCCAGGGTTTCACGGGAGGCAATAACATCATACCTAGGTTCTGTGGTAATTTTTTTTTTACAACAATGTAAAGAAACTGAGAAGTAGATGTTATTTTCTTACTCACAGGAATAAATAGGAAGGTGTGTGTTTAGGCACTGGAATCATTTAAAAAAAGAGCTAACCAGCTGAGGCTAGAATAATATGGAGTGAATGCTGGTTTCATGTTTGTATATTCATATATTCAAAAGAACCCAGACACCAAGAAATTTGTCCCCCCAAAATCTTGCAAGATACATTATACTTGGGCAATGAAATGGTAGATCTTCAGAAAGGCTTGGGAGCTGAGATGCGAACACGAGCCTGTATGAATGAGTCATATTAAGACATCGGTCTCTAAATGCTTTTAAAAGTGTTGGTAATAGAGCTTGAATCTCAAGATTTGTTACACAAAATATGAAATGATATATTTCTTGGATTGTCCCATAATATAGATCATGGAATAAAGAGACTGGAAGGCCTCAAGTTACTGCCTGCACTGAAAGGAAATTAGTGGGTTATATAAGAAGGGTTTTGCTGTCCTTGCACTCATG
Source organism: Suricata suricatta (assembly GCF_006229205.1). Taxonomy (NCBI): domain Eukaryota; kingdom Metazoa; phylum Chordata; class Mammalia; order Carnivora; family Herpestidae; genus Suricata; species Suricata suricatta. Next base: position 88,507,588 of record NC_043702.1, on the reverse strand, counting down.
GTAAGGATCTCGTTGTGTTATATTGCCTGTACTTGATTTTTAAATATCTCAGACAATCTATAGGTATGCTGTTTTTATTCTATAGAATAGGGACACCAAGTAACATTCCAAGTTCCCTGACTGGAATATACCAGCCTTTAACCATGAGAGTCTCTAGTCCAGAAGCTTTACACGTTTTTATCCCTAATCAACATCAGAGCCCTTAAAAGCTAACATATTAGGTGATAAAATGTGTTTTCATCAATGCACTAAGTGGCATTTAAGATGGTTATAGAGAGAGTTATTGTTCATGTTGACATGTATCACTCCAACACCTCTGTAAGTGCAGAGAATAAGAATCAGCATACCCAATAAGCTCAGTCCTACAGGATACAAGCTTAGATTTAGGATTCTGAAATTAGAGCTCTATTTTACCACTGCATTAGCATTCTACAGAGAAATAGAGCACGCAGGATATTAAATAATTATCAAGAATCGGCTAAAGCAATTACAGAGGGTAAGGAGATGCAAGATCAACAGGAGGCAAGCTGGAGACCCAGGAGAGCCTGATGTAAGCTCTCATCTGAAAGCTAACTGGTCTAAAACCCAGGAAGAGCTGATGTTTCAGTTTGAGGGTGAGGTCAAGATTAAACCAGTGTCTCAACTTAGAGGCAGTTAGGCCGAAGAAATTCCCTTGTAACTAAGGAAAGGTGAGCATGTTTACTCTATTCAGGCCTTCAACTGATGGCATGAGGCCCACTCACATTAGAAAGAGCCATCTGCTTTAGTTTAGTCTATCAATTTAAATGTTAAACTTCTCCAAAAACACCCTCACAGAAACACTCAGGATACTGCTTGAATAAGTATCTATACACCTCATGGCCCAGTCAAGTTAATACATAAAATTGACCATCATAACTACAGAATTTTGAAGTCTGTCCGAACTAAAACATTAAATCAGTGCTGCTCTGGAATGATGTCACATCTGTCCATAGTAATTCTGTATGGTGATGTTGGAACAATGAAATGGTCAGGGACCTGGGACTCCATCAGTACTACTGAACACATTGTAGGATTTTTGTGCATGTTTGCTAATAAATCTTGATCTGTAACCTCCAAACTGTGGTAGTAAGACTGTAAGAGAGATCTCTATAGTCCCAAGCATTTCTAAGCTACTGGTGACTTCCCATTATCAACCAAAATAGAACCTCATAATTATGAATAACCCCATTACATTGGCTTATGCTATTTTGTAGCACAACTCCTATAAGGTCTCTGGGCAGAAAATGACTTTTTCCACAGAAGAGGTTCTGAAATGCCCTTGCATCTCAATAGCATTCAGAATAATACTGACCTCACAGAGGTCACAGGTGACAGCACAGCCACATCCCTTAGGTAGATAGCAGAGGTTTGCAGAAGCTCACAGCTATTTTTGATAATATGTAAAATAGGAAGATAGCATTGTGCAAAACATGTGGGAATAAAATATAGCTTCTATGGAAATCAATTGCTAATGGCTGTCACATGAGCAAAAGGAGAAATAAGTCATTAGGACCTAAAGAGACATACCTCAGAGCATACCCAAAAGACAGAACTCAGAGAAGAGCAGAATTAGTCCTTTATCACATGCTTAGAGATTATTATCAGCTCCATGGTAATTAGAACTGCAAATAGACCAAGAGCCATCAAACTACTCTAGTGTACATTATGTGTAGGTGAAATTTTATATAGTTTTTATAGGAGAAGACAAAAGAGAGACAATATTTCTCAATTAAAGAATCTTCCAGATTTTGTTATGGGATGAATGGAACCCATCGCATAAAATTAGATTCAAGATTCTGGTGCCTGGAGTGGACTAACCATGTAAGCAGCTACATGTGCAGGTTATAGTCCTAATGAGGCTTAATTCAGTCCCTTAAATGAAGAACAGTATAGCCCAAGAAACAAAATCAATGATGATTATAAATATATATATATATTTATATTTATTTATAATCTAAGACTGTACTTTTCAATTCTCTGGAAATAAATTTACAAAATTTTAATTCTCTGGACATAACTTACTAAATATTTTATACCTACCATTGAATATGAAGTCCTTTGCTTTAGCTGAGGACATCTCAGCAGGATTGGGAAGGAAAGAAAAATGAAGAATTACTCTACATGATGCTGGCTCAACTGACTATAATGCAATATATGCCTTGAGACAGGATATGTGCTTTTGGAAAACACAATAACTCTTATCAACCTTGCAGTGTTTGCTTTAGTAAATCACTACATCAATGTCTAAAATTGTGTGTATTCAAATGGAGAATAGTAGGTGGTTTCCTCCCTAGGACAGTCTTTTGTGAACTTGACATCTCTTTTTTAATCTACATTCAGGCTTCTACTCATTTCTTCATATCTTATCTCTTTGTGGCAGTTGGGATTTATTTGGATTATTAATGTCTCCTTTACAGGGGTATTATCCCCATGAAGCTATTTCTTGTTCTGATATGAACTTAGAAAGCTAATCTAAACATAGGGACACCTTTGACATTAAAGGAAAATCTGTTCAGAATAATATCCCCATGAGACTTGGCAAAAATAAAAAAATAAAAATAAAAAAAAGGTAACCAGCACACTGTGCTCTCCAATCAATCCAGCCCTCCAGGGAGAATTCTAGAGTGATTTCAGGATGAACACGTTCATTTCATGGAAAAACCAAAGCAGAATTGTAGGCATCATTTATTTGTAAGTTAGAGATACTGAGGTTGGATGTGGTTTATATGTGGAAACATGGTAGTGTGCATATCTCTACATGCTGAGTGGTGATGGCAAATGCACTGTGGGTTTTTTGTATTATAACTAAATTATGTATCTGGAGCTTTACTTCCTTAGCAAGATAAGCTTTTCCATTACATATAAGATCACATGTAAGAATTAATAAGATTACTAAAAGGAAAATGACACCTGAGCATTTTGATAGTACCAGAAAGGGAAGTTTAGCTAAAGAATAGAAAACAAACTTCTTGAATAAAACTGGTAGAAACTAAATTTCTCTCATTAATTAATTGGACTCTGCCATTTCCCATAATGTAAGGCTCTGGATGGTAGCTCTCTTCCCTTTTGAAGCCCATTTGTCACTAATTGAGGCCAAATATAGGGGTGTGGGGACCAGGTACACAAAACTACATTTGCTTCCTTTATGGAAACCACTGAAAACCACTGAATTCACACACACAAAAAAATGTTGCTCAATAAAATGTTAATTTCAAAATGCTTCTGTAATAAGTTCAAAGTCATTTTTCACAGCTTTATCTCATTTTGTATCCAATTAGTCACCAATTTCAGTATTTTTCTTTTCAAATATCTTTCAGGGGCACCTGGGTCGCTTAGTTGGTTAAGCGTCCGACTCTTGGTTTTGGCTCAGGTCATGATTTCGTAGTTCATGAAATGAACCCCACATCAGGCTCTCAGCTGACAGTGTGGAGCTTGCTTGGGATTCGCACTCTCGCTCTCCGGCCCTCCCAATTGTTTCTTTCTCTCTCAAAAGAAATAAAGAGACTTAAAAAAAATACCTTTCACATTTTCACTTTTATCTCTGCAGGATTTAGGACTGCACTCTTGTGATAACAACAAACTTCAGTCTGACTACCTCAGTCTCTGTATTTTTTTTTATTTTATTTAAATATTTTCAGACAGACTTAAGGCTTAAGTTACCTAAAATAGTGCACCTATTGTCTATGAGATTGTCAAGTACAGTTTACTCTAATTTTATATTTAGAATGTGTCTCAGTGAGAATAGTCCTTATCCAGTCTGACCGTTTCTGCCTTTTAATTCGAGTCTATAGTCCACTTCTATATTAACATGTATTAAACCTCCATTTGATATTTCTTTTCTATTTGGCTCATATAGTTTGTTGCTGTTGTCATCATTGTTACTGTTTCCTTTCCACTTTTGAGTTAAACAGTTTATTTTAATATTCTATTTTGATTCCTCTTTTGGCCTTTTTGCTGCACTTCCCTGCATTATTTCCTTTAGTGGTTGCTCTAGGGATTACAATAGGAATCACTAGGGGCGCCAGGGTGGCTCAGTTGGTTAAGCATCTAACTTCAGCTCAGGTCATGATCTCACATTTCTTGAGTTCGAGCCCCTCATTGGGCTCTGTGCTCCAGCTCAGAGCCTGGAGTCTTCTTCAGATTCTGTGTCTCCCTCTCTCTCTGCCCTCCCCCCACTCTAGCTCATACTCTCTCTCTCAAAAATGAACAAACATTAAAAAAATTAAAAACAAAAAAAGGAATTATTAAATTATGACAGTCTACCTAGAATAAGATATTGTGTAAAATTTAGGAACTTTGTAAAAATAGAATATTTTCATTTAACATCCTGCCTTTTGTGCTATTGTCATGAATTCATATCTACATGCATTATATGCATATCCTACAGTGTTAAAATTTTGCTCTAAATATATCACTTATAAAAAATTTGAAGAAAAAATTATAATGTTCTAGGTTTACCCATTTCCATTGACCTTTGTTTCTAGAGATTGAAATTGGGATAATTTTCTTTCAGAGTGAAAATTTTTGACATTTCTTGCAATTCAAGGTGCTTAAGATGAATTTTCTACTCTTTTCTTCATCTAAAAAGGTTTTCATGCCCTCTGTTTTGAAAGATAGTTTTTCTTGATAATTTTTTTCCTTTAGCAACTTAAAGATGTCATTCCATTTTCTTCTGACTTGATTGTTTCTGACAAGAAGACCGTTATCATATTGTTATTACCCCTTACGTAACATAATGCATCAATTTTTTTCTCTTACTTCTTTAAATACTTTATTTTTACTCCCTGGATTTGAGCTGACTGGCTATGTTGTACTTTCACTGTATTCATCTTGCTTGGGTTTCTCTAATGACCCTTTAAACTTCAAATCTCTGTGACAAATGACTTAGTTGATTGTATCCTCTTGCAAAGAGGCAGCCTCCATCCAACCCTTTGGGTTTTGGACTTGCTGTCAAGAAGGCTACCAGGTACATTCCTACAGAAGCTATTGGCTTGCTATTGGGTTCTTGTTGATATTGAAAACTGGACCCACAGAAGCTTTAGGACCCTCTGGTCTGATATTCCTATTTTGCAAAAGGTCAATGTAGACTTAATGGGTAGGTAGCAAGGTATGAGAACCCATCAACTCTCACTTGTCAAATGGAACTGGTATATATAATAACATAGCCAACCTGACCTGGGGCATCATCTTGGCTTTACATCAAATCTGACAATTGTTACTTTGGGGAAAGCCTTTATCTTCCCCACTACCTAAAACAGATTTACTAGCTCAGTTGTGGTCTCAATACACTGTGATGTAACACCTAAGCTGAAATCCAGTGGTGCTCACTGGGCTGCTGCAGCTATTCAATATCAGCATCAGCTATGAAGAACTAAAATGGATGGGAATACTCTGGTCTGTGGGTAATATGTCCTCTGATGAACTTCCCATTTTTACTGGCTTTTGGTATCTTGGTATTGGCCTATCTGCGTAGTCTACCATTTAGTACACTACAGACAGCAGTTTAAAGTAATCCCTCTCTGGGGCCACAAACTGAAAACCAATCATGGCTATTTTTGGAGCCATAATGGACTCATGCAGGTGTCCAGGGTCAGGGTCCATTCTTTGAAGAGACAGATTGCTCAAGATTGCACTATTCTGACTGCCACCATTGCTGCTTGGATTCATTATCATACTAGATAAGGCAAGACATTCACCATCATAGGTTAGAACAGTAAAGAGGACTGTATCTGATGCACAGGTTACCACTGCTTGCTAGATTCATAAACCATGTCAAAAGTTAACCCATTTATCATGTGGTATGGGATACCATATTGGACAGGGCAGGGCTTTTATCCATACCTGTAAATCGACTATAGCAAATTTTAACTCCCTATCAAGGCTGATAATGGTGCTTTACCACTCTATACTTTTTCTTGTATAGGTTTCTATACACTCAGCTATATCTGGCCACAATTGTGTTCCTTATAAACAATCCTTATCATGCTTGACATGGCATTCCAAACCATTTTCAGTCTGATAGATGACTTCTGTGATCAAAAGACTTAATGAGTTGATTAAGGTATTGGAGTTTCCACATTTCTTTTCACCCACATATATTTGATACTGTACATTCCAATAGCCTCCTCAAAAACTGACAATTTTTTATACTACTTTTTGCATTTCCTCCTGGCCTATATATACATCTTAGTAAGGCAGTTTGGTCACTGAATACAACTGCTCCCAGAAGATATAGTCTTTTTGAGGCTGCTTCTTGGGCAATGATTAAGATAAAAAAGATAGAAGGTTACATAGACCTATCTTGAAAACTAGGAATTCCTCCCTTACCATTCCTGGGAATAATGCTTTTTACTTTCCTCTAAGGAAAAACTCAGACCAGCTTGGCTGCTATACACTTTGGATGGCAGCCCTGCTAAAAGGGGGCATAAAGGAAATTAACTTAATTCTGGTTCAGCCACCTAGGTTCTCTTGTTGGACTGATATGGTCCTAGATCAGAAAATAATAATCTCCTGGTTGACTATATTATTCACAGAGTCCCTCTGCAGTGGCCCACCCAGGACAAATGGGAGAAAATAGGCTTCTATAAGTTGTATAAAAATGCCCTTTTTTCCTCTCATACTTGACTTTTCTAAATAAAAAGGCCAGATGTGAGTAGGTGATGATTATTTAAAAAGGTGAAGTTACTGATAATTAAATGGGGCATACTGATTTTGTGGTGGTCAAAAATAACAACATCCTGGCATCAAGAAGAGAGACACCATACACCAGAAGGGAGGTATAATAATATTTGTTTCTCAGAAGCATCTCCTGTACCTCCCATGTAAAATATCTGTCAACACATCTGGATACTTTCCCCACCTCCTTTATTATAGCCCTTTCTCAGTATCATGAGGCAGACTAATTCCACCCAACTTGTAGAATAGACAAAAAGGATAGGTTGGACTGACTTCCCTCAAGCAATTCCTCTAAAACAAGAACTTGGCTAAATTAAAAGATCTGTGGACCCTAAGGTGCACTAGTTGAATAGGACACTGGTTAGAAGTCCAGTCAACCTCTAGCCCTGAGTACTGCAGATCTTGCTTTGGGGGTGCCAACAATTGTAAACACCACTTCATTCCAAGGGTACCATGTACATTTGATTATGTGTAAGCCAGGCATTAATTGGACTTCTTCCTGAAAACATGGTTATTTGACCTTAGAAGACATTCAAGTAGTTAAGAAAACAGCCAACTGACACATGAAAAACATGCTCATCATTATTCATCATCAGGGAAAAACAAATCAAAACAATGAGATACCACCTCACACCAGTCAGAATAGCTAACATTAACAACTCAGGCAACACAGATGTTGGCAAAGATGTGGAAAAAGATGTCTTTTTCACTGCTGGTGGGGAATGTAAACTGGTGCAGCCACTCTGGAAATCAATATGGAGGTTCCTCAAAAAATTAAAAATAGAACTACTCTAAGACCCAGCAATTGCATTACTAGATATCTATTCAAGGGATACAGGTGTGATGTTTCAAAGGAGCACATGCATCCCAATGTTTATAGCAGTGCTATCAATAATAGCCAAGGTACGGAATGAGCCCAAATGCCCATTGACAGATGAATGGATAAAGAAGATGTGTGTGTATACACACACACACACGCACACACACACACACACACACACACACACACTGGAATATTACTCAGCAATAAAAAAGAATGAAATCTTGCCATTTGCAACAATTTGGGTGGAACTAGAGGGTATTATGCTAATCAAAATTAATCAGAAAAAAACAAGTATCATGACTTCACTCATAAGAGGAATTAAGATACAAAACAGATGAACATAAGGGAAGGGAAGCAAGAATAATATAAAAACAGGGAAGGAGACAAAACATACAAGCTCTTAAATGTAGAGAACAAACTAAAAGCTGCTGGAAAGGTTGTGAGTGGGGCATGGGATAAACGGGCAAGAGACATTAAGGAGGACACTAGTTGGGATGGACACTGATGTTATATGTAGGGGATGAATCACTGGATTCTATTCCTGAAGTCCTTATTGTACTATATGCTAACTAACTTGGATTTAAATTAAAATAAATAAACAAATAAATAAGAAAATGAAAACACTACAGTAAATCATGGAGGCCTCATACAACTGTGGAAGTCTCTTCAAAATTTGGTCACCCTCAGTTACTCAGGGGAAATTCTTGAAGAGATAAAAGTCTCATTATTTATGCATATCATATAAGTAGTTATTCCTACAATGGGAATTATCCGATTTGAAAAGGTAGTATGAACTTGGTCCCTAAATTAGTAGACATTATCACTAATACCATCTTAGCTCTGGAATGCATTCATATAACCAACAACTCAATGGCCAGAGTTGCACTGCATGACCAGATTGCCCTACACATTTCTCCTTGTGGGACAAGATTAAGTCTGTGTAATCAATGTTACATTTTATTGTAACTGGATTAAAATTTTTAGACCATGTAAAAAGATGAATTCAGGAATTTAAGAAGAAAATTACCTGGATTTCTATGGTAAAATTTGATAGTTTATGGAATTTATTCAGCTAGCTGAGTCTAGCTGCAGGGGCTCAGGGGCAAGGGTACAAGGAGGGGGAATGATCAATACTGCAAACTGGCCCCCTCCTGCTGCTTTGAGTCTTGGTGACAGAAGTCTTAAGTAATATATGAAACAAATTCATGAACTTTGTTTGGGACTACATTGTTCAGATTAATAAGGTTGGACAAGAGAGTGGTATACACATGGGGAAGTTCACCAGTAGCTGAGACAGTATTAATGAGGGGCAGATACTGTAGGGGGAGGTTTCTCCAGGGCTCACTCATGTTTTTGCAGGTGTCATAAAATTGGTTGCTATTATTCTTTGTTCTGAACTATCTTTTTAAGGATGTGTGTGTAGACAAAGTCTTTGGAAAATAGAGATAGTGTTTCTACCCAAAGCAAAGAGCATTGTCAAATATAATAAAGTTAACATTTCCCTCCAGAGCAAAGGACAAGCATGCTCATTTCCAATTATGAAATATTAGTGTCCTACTCACAAAGTTCTTCTCCTCTAACACAACCCAAACCAGGTACAAGTGCTTTCTGTTTTTCTTCACATAGTGGTGCAGAAATTGGGATTGCAAACACAGTGCAAACATAAACGCAGCTACTCTAGCTACTGCTATGAGTGACAACATTTTTTGAACCAAGAGACTCATGTAGTCTACCTGCACCAATGGAACTGTGGCAAACTAACTCCAAACCTTAAGAATTGTTTTTAATGTTTCTTCATTTTTGAGAGAATGTGAGGGCAAAGGGGTAGAGAGAGAGAGAGGGAAACAGAGGATCTGAAGCAGGCTTCATGCAGACAGCAGTAAGCCTGATGTAGGGCTTGAACTCATGAACCAGGAGATCGTAACCTGAGCTGAAGTCAGACAATCAACCAACTGACCACCCAGGTGCCCCCAGAACTCTTGATGATGTGAAACATCTATAAGCAACAATGTAGTGTCTGGTAATGATTAATCTTAATATTGGAATCTGATATTATTTCCCATGCATATCACAACAACCAACACATAGAGATGTTAATATTCATGGATAGAGTGTTGGTCATGTTTCAATGAAATATTAGTGTGAAGTAGTTTCCTCCCTACTATAATAATGTCACAAAAGAATGACTTCCAAATATAATTGGATGGCCAAAAGGAAATTAATACCCAGCTCTGGAAATTTTTTAGTGTAAAACATGCCAGTCAGAACAATAGTTCTCACAAGCTGACAAAAAAATTTCTTTTTTGCTTAATTTTCTATCCAGCAGATGTCAATGGTAATCTTACTAGGCTGACAAGGCTATTTTTCTCTATTTCCTTCCAAAGTTAATTTTTTTCCTAACTCTGATATTTTAGACTTGAGAAATTCTCCTTAGCATTAGGTTTCAATAGTTATTTAAAACTTCTGGTACTGTAACAATTCATGTCAGCTAGAGACAATATTTTGATAGCATGAAAAGGCCAATGCTCAAACCTTTATAGATATTGATGCATCAACCAGACATTTTAGGAAGTTCTCCTTTAAGATAGACCAGGGGTGCCTGGGTGGCTCAGTTGGTTGTGCGTCCAACTTCAGCTCAGTTCATGATCTCACAGCTCATAGGTTCAAGCCTTGTGTCAGGCTCTGTGCTAACAGAGCCTGCTATGGATTCTGTGTCTCCCTCTCTCTCTGTCCCTTCTCCATTCACACTCTGTCTCTCTCTCTAAAATAAATAAACATTAAAAAAAATAAGATATACCAGACATAGGGCCACCTAGGAGGCTCAGTCAGTTGAGCATCTGACTTCAGCTCAGGTTATGATCCTGCGATTGGTGAGTTTAAGCCCTACATAGGGCTTACTGGTGTCAGCCTGCCAGCGCAGAGCCCGCTTCATATCTTCTGCCCCCCCCCACCCTCTGCCCCTTCCTCTACTTGCACTCTCTGAAAAATAAACATTAAAAAAGAGATATACTGGACCTATAACAAAAGGATGCTGGAATCTATTATAAAAATCAGAATTAAATATGAATTCTGATCTAGATCAATATTAAGGACTTATCTAATACATAAGAGCTTTAAGAGGAAGGATAATGAAATCTCTATTAGGTTTTTGTACAAAATATTCTCTTTCCTTTCTTATGGGAGGACTGTATACTCTAGCTTATTAACTTCAGTCATACCTGGAACTTGTTTTGACAAATGAAATTTTAGCAGAAATGTGTGTTATTGGTGAGTAGAAGCTTTTGGAACCATCACATCCTTCTGAAATTATTCCCTTTTTTCTCTGCCATGATATTGAAAATGTCCTAAAGAGAAATTACTCCTTCATCTCATGCCCCAGAATGAAGGCAACGAGTTGTATTTAATATATGACAGATAGGGAACTTGAGACAAAACTTAACCCCTGTTGAAGTCACTGAGATTTAGGGGGTTATTTGATACGCCAGCAGAATTTTGTCTGAGATGTCTGACATAGGGGCAATAGAAAAGGTTATCTCCATGGAAGGTGGATAAAATTAACAGAGCACTTTGTTAATTCTAAAGCACCACAAATTCTACACATTCAAAGAATACAACTTATGGAACGCTATTAGCTTTCCTTCTTGTTCCTTTGCTCTTAAGATGGTCAATTCCATGACTTTGTTGGTATCTGCTACTATTAATCATAAAATCCCTCTATTCTCATTCTTTCTCTCCCTCCTTAAGCAATGATTCATTCAATATCCATTATGTTCAGGCACGAGTCAGAATTTCTCTCTTCATCCTTTTATAACTTACAGGGAAAACTTAGAAGTGCAACCTTTAATGAAGAAATCACCATATGTGAGGTTTTGACTTAACATTTTCATTATCAATACATTTTATAGTTACAAATCATGTTATGCATCCTTTTTCTACTATATGACTCAAATGAGATCAGAATGGTTAAGGAAATTGAAGACAATTATATACCTGCAAAAAGAACAGAACTAAGATTTGAATTCAGTTTGTCTAAGTCCTAAAGCCTCTGATTCTTGCACTACACCATTATCATAAATGATAATAGATGTAGTTTTCTCATGCTATCAAATCTAATTTCTTCATTAAGCCAGAAGTACACACAATGAAATATGTGCAATGAGAAAACCATGAACTTCAATGAACACTTTTACTTCTATCTATAAAGTTTTTGACTCTTACTTTAATGCTACACAATTGTTAAAAGTATTTGGTAAATAATTAAGTTGAAGAATTTCTTTGGAAAAATTCAGGTAATTGTCACAAAAGTTAATCAATTGACTTACAATGTAACTTTTTAAAAATTTAATTCCACATGACTTATTTAATAAGTATTTGGAGGCTGAACTGGTTTAATTAATATAAGCCTAGAACTGGATAGTACTTTAATGAGGAAAGGCTAATAGAGAAACTAAGCAAAAAGCTTCATTTTTAGTTTATTTTTTATGTAATTGATCTAGAGGATTCTTCTAATAAAATGCTTAAAAAAATTGTTCACACTATTAGAACTGGAGCAAAATGACCTGCAGTGGGCTAGATAAATCCAGGCAGACTTTCTCGGAAATACATGCGAGAAGGTAATTTCAACAAAAATATTAAATGTTGTATAAAGGGTATGAAATACCAGGAGTAAAGTAAAACTACATATCTGATGTAGTGGCCACATTTTGGTGTGTCTTCCCAGCTCACAACTCCTCTCTTCACCAGGAATTCCACAGGAGTGGGTGTCACCTGCCCAGTTCCATTTTACACCACCCTCCCTTCTTAGCCATCAACAATGAATCAATTTTATTTTTTTAATGTTTATTTTGAGAGTGAGAGGGAAGAGAAAAGAGAGGAAGAAGAGAGAGAATCCCAAGCAGGCTTCATGCTAGCAGCACAGAGCCCGACACAGAGCTCCAACTTATGGACAGTGAGATCATGACCTGAGTTGGAACTGGGAGTCGGATGATTAACTGAGCTACCCAGGGGCTGCAGGGAATCCATTTTAGATCCTGATCCAAGATGGACCAATTAGAGTCCCCCTTCAGGGAATATGTAATGTAGCAGAGGCATAGAGAGATTGAGAGTGTGGAACTAAGTCATACTTTTGATGGCAAGCTCTTAGAATATTCATATATATTCATGTTGCTGAGTTTAGCAAAAATCCATCAGTTTTTTTATTCCCAGGCTTACCTCAAATATTGATATTTCTGCAGTCTTATTGTTAGTACATTTGTTTTCTGGGGATTTTTTTAAACTTTGTTTTACTATTTAATTTAAATCTTCAGTTTTTCTATAGATGAAAGAACTTGATAAACTTTAAGGCACACCTTTAATGTTTGAACCTAATACATAATGCCTGAGCGTGATACTTCATCATAAATGCACCCCTGGACCTCATCACATTCATAGTGCTTTTATATATGTATAGAATTTACTTCAAAAATTTTCACCAAAAAATATGTTTTACATGCATTAACATTCAGTTGACATCTGTAGCAAAATTTTTAAATTAGAACAATTCATATGATAAAAGCTAATGAAATTAATGTGCTTAAGTTTTCTCTACCTACTCCTGACCCTATCATGGGTGTTCATATTTTCATGATCAAGTTTTAAAAATTTATATTCTATACCATAAGCATAACTTCTATAATCATTTAATTCTATATTAAGTGGTTTCAATGCATGTTAAAGCATAACTTACTTTATCTCTGGTGTCTTAATTTCTGATTTAGGAGGTTTCATATTTAGGCAATTTTGTTTTTCAAAAGATTGAAAAGTAATGTATTAAGATTTTGGTTTGGGGCATCCTGGGTGGCTCAGTGGGTTATGAGTCTAACTCTTCATTAAGGCTAAGGTCATGACTCATGGTCATCATATGGAGCCCCGTACAGGGCTCTGTACTGCATGCTAGGTATGGAACTTGCTTGAGATACAATCACCCTCGGCCCCTCCCCTACTTATGCTCTCTCAGGGGAAAAACAAAAACAAAAACAAAAAAACCACTATGGAATTTTAAGAAACAAAACAGGTGAACATAGGAGAAGGGAATGAAAAATAAGATAAAAAGAGAGGCAAACCATAACATACACCTTAAATTCAGAAAACAAATTTAGGGTTGCTGGAGGAGTGTTAGGTGCAGGGATGGACTAAATGGGTGATAGGCACTAAGAAGGTACTTGTTGGGGTGAGGACTGGGTATTATATATAAGTGATGTATCACTAAATTCTAATCTTGAAAAAAGATTAGAAAAATTATAGATGTAATACATGTACCTGTAACAATAATATAATAATGTAAAAGAAAAAAATAAAAAATAAATTTTGGTTTAAAATTAGATATTTTACATATAATAAAATGCACAGATTTTAATGCACAGTTTAGTATATTAACTTCTCCAAATTTACTGATGTAACTATCACTGCAATCAAGATGCAGAATATTTCCACTACCTAAGGAAGTTCCTTATGCTTTTTTTTTTTTCAAGCAATGGCCTCACCTGTTACACCCCTCTCTTATCACAAAATAAGTCACTGATATAGTAGTTTTGTCACCATATCACCATAGCTTACTTCTGTCTTTCCTTAAACTTCATTTAAGAACTTGTGCAGTATAGGGAAGCCTGGGTGACTGGATTTCAGCTCAGGCAACATTCTCATAGCTCATGGGATTGAGCCCCACATTGGGTTCTGTGCTGAACACTTAGAGCCTGCTTGGCATTCTCTCTCTTACTCACTTTCTCTGCCCCTCTCTTGCTCACACTCTCTCTCTCAAAATAAACAAAAAGGAATTTGTGCACTATATACTTCTTAGTGTTTGGCTTCTGATCAATGTTATTTTTTTTTTTAATCCATCTGTATTGTTGAGTGTATCAGCAATTCATTTCTTCTTCTTGCTGAGAATGATTCATTGTGTAACTTCTCCCAAAAGGTCTTTTTCCATTTACTAGTTGATGGATCTCTGATTTTTTTCCAGTTTGAGGCCATAATGAATATGGCTGTAATAAACACTATTTTTGTTACAGCCATATTTGTTATGTGAAATTTCTGGGTCTTTATGTTAGTGTTTAAGAAATTACTAATGGGTTTTCCTGAGTGATGTGACAAGGTTATACCCAAATCAGCATATGAAAGGTCTAGTTGTTTCATATCCTTGATGACTAATAAAGTTGAAATCCTATCATGTGCTTATTAGCTATTCTTATGTCTTACTTTGGAAAGTGAGACTTTTGCCATTTTAAATGGATCAATTTTCTTATAATTAATGCATAGTAGTTGTTTATATATGCTGGACAAAAGTCCATTGTCATATATAACACTTATATACTTATATATTTTTTATATTGTATGTGTTTTTTTAAGTGAATAATCAGCTTGTCAAATTATATTTGTTGAAAAGTGTCCTTTTCTCATTGATTTCTCTTGGCATCTTGTCATATATCTATTGACTTTATATTCAGTAGTCATTTCTGGACTCTAACATTTATCCTTATACCAAGACCACACTTAATTTCTGTAATTTTACTCTGTAGCATTTCAGTTCTGTTTAGTTTTGCTTCCTTCACTTGAAAGTTGTTTACAAAAGTATTCTTCATCAAAATTTCTGTGTGTCAATACTGGCCTCGGAGTCTCCTTCTCAGGAAATCTAACCTTAGAACAACCCAAGTATTACTCAAATCTTCTGCAGAGTTATTGGCTTTAAAGACATCAATTTAGTAAGAAGTGTTAAAATATGCAAATAGGCTTATGGAATGGCCCAGTTTCCTTTTAGTCTAATTTTTTTCACATGACCTATTTTCAAATTCTCTTATTAACTGAATTAACTGTATGTGTGTTTACTGATAGGATTTTTTTCCTTTTTAAAATTATGACATGGCCCTCTTTCTGTGGTTTACTCCTTGCCTTGAGCTCTAGTTTGTTAGATATTAGTGCAGTCATACTGGCTGTCTTATGTTTGATATTTGCATAATATATTTTTATCTTAATATTTCTATATTTAAAATAACCTAAATATTTAGAATGCCTTTATATTTATAGGACTTCCCTTATAATCATAAAGTTGTACATAAAGTTGTATCTTGCTTTTCTTATCCAGTGTGATCATCTCTGCCTTTTAAAGTACTTTGTCCATTTCTATTTAATGTAATTATTGCTATTATTGGGTTTAAGTCTACTATGTTACTATTTGATTACTATTGTCTTCTTGCAGTTAACACAGTATTTTTCTTGTCCTTTGGATTTTTTTTGTGATAAACTATGCATAACAAATTTAGAAATAACAAAAGGAATTTGGGTCAATCAAAAGTATGTGGAAATTTAAAAACAAAATCCTAAATAATCAGTGAGTCCTATGAATAAAAAGATTAGAAAATACTTCAATAATAATGAAAATGAATATACAACAGCCAACCTTATGGGACAAAGTTAAGGCCATCACTAGAGGGAAATCATATTTAAATATTAAAAACCAAATATTCTCTTTTTAGCAACTGAAAATAAATCAACCTAAAAAATAAATAATGAAGATTAGAACAGATATTAGTGAAATAGAGAATAGCAAAATATAGCAAATTGATGAAACCAATAGCAGGTTCTTTGAAAAGGTCAGCAAAGCTTACAAACTTCTATATAGAATGATTAAGAAAAAGAGGACTCAAATTATTAGAGTTAGAAATGAAAGAAAACATTATGATTGATCTGATAGAAACACAAAGAATTATAAAGTAATACTGAAGCATTGTGTACTAATATTAAACAACTAAAGTGAAATGGACAAATTTCCTAAAAAGTCACAAACTTGTAAAACTAATGTATGAAAAAATAAACAACAAAGGTAAATTTATAGTAAGCAAACAGATTTAATTAGTAATAAAAATAGGACCCAAAAATAAAAGCTCAGGAACATATAGGCTTCATGGGCGAATTTCACCAAGCATAATATGTTTTTCCACAAAGTCTGCCAGAAGAGGAGGAAGAGGAAGAAATAAATAAAACATTTGCCAACTCCTTCTATGTGCCTGGATTTACCTTGATAACAAAACAGATAAAAATATCACCAGAATATTATAAATTTCTGATTTATATGGACACCAAATACTCAAAACACTAACAAATTAAATTGCAACATATAAAGAATTATATAACATGAGTAAGTGGGATTTGTTCCAGGAATGCAAACTTGATTTAACATCTGAAAATAAATTAATGTAATATACCATTACCAATAAAGCATAAACAAAAACCTGCATGATCATCTCAAAACACAAGAACTTGACAAAATCCAAAGCTCTCTCATGATAAAAGCACTCAGAAAAGTAGAAATAGAAGTGAACTTCCTCAATCAGATGAACTGCATCTTTGAAAAATGTATAGCTAACATTGTACTGAGTGGCAAAAGACTCTCCTCTTTTCCCTGAGATCAGGAACTAAAAATGTTCACTCTTCCCACTTCTATTAAACATTGCCAGAGCAATTAAGCAAGAAATAAATGGCATCCAGATTGGCAAAGAAGAAGTAAAACTTTATTTGCAGATGACATAATCATGTATATAGATGAGCTTAAAGAATTCACTTAAAAACTGTTAGGGCTAACAAGTGAGTTCCACAAGGTTACAGGCTACAGAAGCAATACATTAAAAAAGCAATTGTATTTCCATATGCTTGTAATGAGCAATCTAAAAATAAAATTACATTTGCAATAGCATCACAACAAATACTTATAAGTTTAACAAAAGAAATACAGAATATATACTCTGGAAGTTATAAATATTTGATAAAAATTAGAAATCTAAAAGGAAATACATCTCATGCTTATACATTGGAAGATCTAATATTATTAATAAGATGGGAACATTCTTCAAATTTATTTGGAGACTCAAGGCAATCATTATCAACATCTCAGTTGATTTCTTGAATTGTCAGGTTGATTTTAACATTCATATGGAATTCTGAAGGACCAGAGTAGGCAAAACAAAGCAAACAAAAACAGAGGAACCTTAATGCAAAGCTAGTGTGGTACTGGCAAAGAAACACATAGATCAGAGGAATAGAACTTAGAGTCCATAAATCCATGTCTCTTTGGTCAATTGATCTTTACCAACAATGCCAAGATTATTTAATGGAGTGAAGGAAAGAGCAGTCTTTTCAATACATGGTGTTGGGACAACTGGAAAACCACTAATTTAAGGAAAAAAAAGAATTACTCTCTACTCTTAGTCTTCACTCAAAGGTTAACTCTTGTTAACAGTTGAATATATAGCATTCAGAGATAGTTTATACAGTATATTGTTCTTGTATCCTGTGTGAAATACTTGTGCTCAGACTGTTGTTTGCTGTTTCATTTATGAAATGACCTGTCTTAAGTAATAATAAAACTTTCACTTATATGCCACTATTTATGAGCCAGGCAACATTCTAAGTCCTTTATATTTTAGCTTGATGTAATCTATCCCAAACTGTTCACATTTCAGGATGATAAAATTGAAGTCTCTGGGGTTAAATAATTTGGGCAGTTTGCACAGTTGGAAAGAGCAGGGATGGGATGCAAACATGAGCAGTATGTCCTTGAGTTCACACTTTTTACTTTCCTTCCACTAGCCTGCCTCTGGAAAAGCTGGAAGAATTTAAAATAAAGCCTTTATGTGGAATAATGTGTTTCCTACTTATTTTTTATTTGCTCCCATCATTCAAAATATCTAAGTTGAGCCTTTTTATATGTACTTCAAGCAGTACCACATGAATATTTTGTTATGATTTATTTTGCCATAGAGAATGAGGTTGGGATTGAACTACAATTTTTTTTCTGATAAATTAGAATAATAAAATTCTGACTATCTGTTCATTTGTCTGCCTGTCCACAACATGGTCAGGTTCTATATTTTATCCTCTGTCTAGCAAAGTGACTCCAAGGTAGTTTGTTGAATGAGTGAATAAGTGAATGGATAATCTCTTATGAATTATTACCTCACTGAGGATAAGTGAAATAGTTCATAAAATTGTGAGGATCAAATGAATAAACTTTGAAGTGCTGAAAAATGCCACATGTCATATTCTCCCTCTTTATAATCTTAAGTGAATCTTTGCAGAGTAGGTACTTTAAAGATACCTGACCATGCATTCAAACCCTAAATATTCTTTGATTTCAATGTTGCTATTTCCAGAGCCTTCTAAAGTAAAAGGTCTCAAACTCTATTTTCTCTGATTCTTCAGCTTAATGAATACTTCCCCTTTCATTAAATTTCAGTTGGTCTTTGAAATAGACACACTGGCTTAATGGCTATGCTTTACTTTGTATCTTGTCTGTTACTCCAGGCTTGAAAGAAGAAGCACTGAATCATTCCACTCCTTATTCCCTATGGTACCCCTCCCTAATTCTGCATGGACATGTTGACATGAGGAGATGATTAAAGGATCTGAAAAGTAGAGCACAAAATCCTGAATGTGTGAAATGCTTGTCAAAATTGTATAGTAATTAGGAGTTAAGCTAAGAAAAATGTGGCTGCTTAGAACTTGGTAGAATTTCAATGTGATATAGTTTTCATTTGAGATTTTTTAAATGGACTGTTTTCATTAAGACTCAAAAACATCAAGTTCCACTGAGAGGAAAAACTATTCTATGTAGTATCTTAGGTGTGTGTATAGTATCCTTTAGATGTGAACCTTTATTTGGAAATGGGGTCTTGGAATTGATTACACTAGAGCATCCATCACCTTATCACACTTTTCTTGTGTGATATTTTTCATTTGCTTTTCTTAGTACAGGCACTATAGTAGGCATGGGGATGAAATGGTGAACAGCATAGACCCTGTATGTGACCTTGTAGGGCTGACAGCCTGGTGACATTTTATCAATTTTTACTATGTTGTTTACAACTGAACTATTTAAATATATATTTAAGTTTCATGATCACCCATGATTGAGAACTACCATTTTCACATAAGTAACTATTTAGGAATATTAAAGCTATTTCCATTATTTATTAATAAGTCTAATTTTGCTATGAGTATCTTCCCTTAAATATTTTCTACCTTGCCAAAAGGACAGTTTTAAGGTAAAAAAAAAAATACTCATTTAGCATCGGTATCAATCTAATTTGTCCAAGGCAATCTTTCTCACTAGGGGAGTCCTAAGTATTCTGTGTGGCTTTTGCCAAAAGAAATAATTCAAAAGCCCAACTAGAAGGCATATGATTTAGGAATCACTTTTCCTATATTATGGAAGTAGGTGGAACATCCACTTATTCTTCAAGTAAAGTGGCTTTTTATCTGCCAAGAACCTATTTTTGGTGCCCTATTTAGAGTCTGGGAACATCAATGGAATATTTTTCTTCATGTGACTATATGACGATGGACATTTACCCCAGCTTCTGTGGTTCTAGAGGAAATGAACAACTTGAATGCTTAAGAAAACTTTGAGAATTATGGGTGATGGTAAAATACTGGAAATACTTAGAGTCCTTGTGATAGGAAATTAAAAATAAAAGGAGGGAATTGACCTTGGAAAGAGAGAAGGGCTTGAGGGCTGTATAATGGAGACAGATATGATCTAGAGTTGAAGGTAGGTTGCCAAAGGAATAGCGTTCCCACCCTCACACACCTTGATTAAGTGCAACGAATCCTGGAAAACCACTCTGGTTTGTTCCCATTGGAACGTTGTAATCAGCTTATCATAGCCACAGCTAGAAGGAATAAATGTGATTACTACATAATTGCCATTATGGAGGTCTCAAGAGAGAAACAAATTTAAGCTATTCCAACTAGAATACATACCCTCTCAGCTGGATTTTATCTATTTCTTTGCCATTTACTTGGGCTTCAAAAAAAATTAAAATAATTCAAAGTATTCTGATCTCCCCATATCTCAGGGTAAAAAAAAAAAAAAAGACTTCTAGAAAAAGAGAGTCTAAAAGTTAACCACAATATATCAGAGTAAATAGCATGTGTAGATAAAGTGTTGAAAAGAAAAGAAAAAAAATAGAGAATAAAGCAATCTTGGCAACTAGGCCAACCTAAAGGGGAAGAAAAGGTTGAATGAAAATTGGGGAAAAGGAAGGAAAGGGAGGGAAGAAGATAAAGTCAAACTCACCCATCAAAAAATTTCACATAAGATATCACATGGCCATTTGCCCTTTGTAATCTTAATACAGACAAATATGCTGACTTGAAAGTTATGTGTTGAAAATGGTGGAGCCACAAGAATGAAACTGCATTCTTAGAAATAAAACTTGGTAAAGAGGAAACCTCAAAGATGGGGCATGGGAGGATCCTGAGATCACTCCTTCCCAAAGACACAACTATACAGCTATATATAGGATAATTTTCTCAAAATAAGCCCTGAAAACTGGATGAACAGAGCCTCCACAATGAGGGACAATCGGGCACCATCACAATGGGTAGGAGTGGCAAAGACTAGGTCTCACCAAAAAAGAGAAAACTCCCCCCCAGGAGTGGCGTTCCACATTTGGGAGGTAATCTCAAGACCAGAAACACTTTTGGGGCACCTGAGTGGCTCAGTTGGTTAAGTAACTCTTAGTTTCAGCTCAGGTCACAATCTCACAATTTGGGAGACTGAGCCCCATGTGGGGCTCTGTGCTGACAGCATGGAGCCTGCTTGGGATTCGCTCCCTCACTCGCTCTCGCTCGCTCTCACTACCCCTCCTCATGTTCTCTCCCCCCCCCACTACCTCTCCTCATGCTTTCTCTCTCTCTCTCTCTCTCTCTCTCTCTCAAAATAAGTAAAACTTAAAAAAAAAAAAATAGACAGTCTAGAGTTCCGGTCCAAGATGGTAAAGCAGGAAGACCCTAAACCCCCCTCCTCCACAGAACGCTAAATTACATGTTAACAGAAAAATTCCTCCTAAAGAACTGAGGGCTGAATGAACAGCTACTTACTGAACAACTAAAGAAAGAATGGCAAGAAAACAGCAAGAGAGATGGAAACATCATAACCCAGGTTCCCCTCCACCCCCAACACTGCACACAGCAGTGGGGAGGGATAGTATTGAAGGACTGGAAACACATTCCTGTACTTGAGCACAGAAGGCAAATCCAGATTTAAAAGAGCAACTACCATATAAAAGAGATCTATGCTAAGTGGTGGAGGAACTGTGGGAACACTCTCCAAGTGAAAGGAATTGATAAACCACATTGTTTATATTCCCACACTACCATAAGAGTCTAGACCTGAGCAGGACATAAGGGCATCTTAACAGACAGGTCTGGTTATCACAGGGAGCTTGTAACCTGACTGAGCCCAGAGTCAACAAAGCCACACCAGCTCCAGTTATGCTGGGATACAGACATAAAAACCTGGGGTTTAAAAAGCTGATAAACTGTGGGGATGCTCTCTTCCCTTCCACCTTAAAAGGTCAGACTAGGACGGGATCTAGCAGCTAGCTATACAGAGAGTATGCTAGCATATACATACATAGCTCCAGCCAGCCAACAAAAGGTACCAAACATACAGTCTACATAGGGAACATCATACACAAGACCACTCCAAGTTTAAGAGAAGTAGCTGTTCTGCCTAATTCTCAAAACAAACACAGAAAATCCAGCAAAATGGTGAGGCAGAAGAATAGCCTTCAAAAAAAAAAAAGTCTCAGGGGAGAAAAAACTAAATGAGACAAAGACAAGCAATACACTTGATAAAGATTTTAAAGTAATGATTGTAAAGACACACACTCAATGAGAGAAAATAAAGAGAAAATATTAATATTAAAAGAACCAATCAGAGTTGAAGAATACAGTAAGTGAAACAAACACTAGAGGAAATCAACATATTAGAGGATGCAGAGAATGTATCAGCAATCTTGAAGACAGGGAATGGAAACTACACAAGCTGAAAGCCAAAAAACCAAGACAAAAAACAAAAAACCAAAAAACAACAACAGCAAAACAAAAAACCAAAACACAGAAAACAAAAACAAGAAAACCCTAAAACCAAAAACCAAACAAAACCCAAAAAGGTGAGGCTAGATTAATAGATCCTTGAAAAAGAAGACAGCATTAAGTGAACAAATATGTGCATTATAGGGGTCTCAGAAGTAACAGACTGAGAAAGGTGTAGAAAACTTGTTTGAAGAAATACTACATGGAAATTTCATTAACCTAGGGAGGGAGGGAAGACATTTAAGTCCAAGAAGCACAGAAAGTTCCAAAAAAGATGAACCCAAGGAGACCAACACCATAACACATAATAATTGAAATGTCAGAGGTTAAAGATATAGAGAATCTTAAAAGCAAGACAGAAAGAAAAGTTACATATAGAGGAAACATATAAGACTGTCTTATTTTTCATCAGAAATTTTGCAGGCCAGAAGGGGGTAGCGTGATATATTCAAAGTACTGAAAGGAAAAAACCTACAACCAGGAATACTCTACCAGGCTATCATTCAGATTTGAAAAAGAGATATAAAGGTAAAAAGGTAAAAAGATAAAAGGAATTTAAATGAGTTTATCACCACTAAACCAGCCCTATAAGAAATATTAATGGGATTTCCTTAAGTGTAAAAAGATATAGCCATAAGTAGACAAAAGAAAATTTTCAATAAAAAGATGTAAAAGATGAAACATATACCTAACATGCAGAGGAGGGAGAAAAAGGAAGAGAAATGAAAAACAACAACAACAACAAAAACAGAAGTTTTTTTCTTCTTTTTCTTTTAAGAATGTTTGAACTTAAATGAACAAATTAATATAAACTGCTATTTTCTTAGGATGTTACAAACCCAAAACCTATAACACACAAAAAATAAAGACAAAGAAAGCCAAACACTATAGATACTCAATCACAAAGAAAGAACAAGGACAAAGAAAACTAGAAAACAAATTTTAAAACAGCAATATCAATAATTACATTAAAAGTAAATGGTCTAAATTCTCCAATCACAATACATAGGATGGCAGAAGCAACAACCACCACCAACACCCATTCTATATGCTGCCTTTAAGAGACTCCCCTCAGACTTAAAGACCACATATAGACTGAAAGTAAAAATACTCATCATAGAGATGGAAGTAGAGAAAAAGAAGGGAGAAGAGCAGTACTTATAGTAGACAAAATGGGCTTTAAAACAAAGACTGCAATAAAAGACAAAGAAGGGCATACAAAATGATAAAGAGATCAGTCCAACAAAAGGATATAACAATTGTAAACATCTCCATACCCAACATTGGAGCACCTAAATACAAAAAGCAAATATTAACAGACATAAAGAGAGTAATTGATAGCATGAATAATAGAGCAATTTAATACTCTACTTACATCACATCAATGGAAAGATCATTCAGAAAGAAAATCAATAAGAAAACAAGGTCTTTGAATGACACATTGGACCAGATGGACATAACTGATATATACAGAATATTCTATCCAAAAAATAGAATACACAGTCTTTTCAAGTACACATTAAACATTTTTCAGGAGAGATCACCTATTAGGCTGTATAAAAAAATCTCAATAAATTTAAGACTGCAATCATACTATGCATCTTTCTCCATTATGAAACTAGAAAAAAGTCACAAGAAAAATGAATTGGAAAAAAATCACAAACACGTGGAGACTAAACAACATGATACTAAACAGTCCATGGGTCAACCAAGCAATCAAAGAAGAAATAAAATACATGGAGACAAATGAAAATGAAAACAATGGTCCAGCAACAGATTTGAGGACACAAAAGCACTTCTAAAAAGGAAATATATAGCAATGCAGACCTACCTCAAGAAATAAGAAAAAGCTAAAATAAACAAAGCTTACATTATACCTATAAAGGAACTACTATTAAAAGAACAAACAAAGCCTAAGGTGAGTAGAAATAAAGAAATAGGGGTTCCTGGGTGGCTTAACCAACTGACTTCAACTTTGGTCACGTCTCATGGTTCATGGGTTTGAGCTTCACATCGAGCTCTGTGCTGGCAGCTTGGAGCCTGGGGCCTGCTTCCAATTCTGTGTCTTCCTCCATCTCTGCCTCTCCCTGCATGCTCACATTCCCCC
>NC_043702.1:88467409-88482952 GCF_006229205.1 Suricata suricatta | reverse complement strand
GCTAGACAACCCAGTAGTAACTGATAAATTCCTAAGAACAGACAATCTTACAAAACTTAACTAGGAATAGAAAATCTGACAAGACCAATTACAAGTAACAAAACTGAAAAAAATGTCAAAAAATAAAAGTCCAGATGGATTCACTGGTAAATGCTAGCAGACATCTAAAAAGATAATACCTATTCTCTTCAAATTATCCCAAAAACTAGAAGAGGAAGTAAGACTTTTCATTACATTCTACAAGGCCAGTATTATCCTGATGCCAAAACCAAAGACCATACACACACAAAAAGGAAATGAGAGGCCAATATCCCTGATGAACACAAATCAAAAATTCTCAACAAAATACTTGCAAACCACATACAACAATACATTAAAAATATCATTCACTACAATCAGGTGGGATTTATTCCAGGATGTAAGGATGGGTTAATATTCAAATCAATATCATAGACCACATTAACAAAATGAAAGATAAAATCAATCATTTCAATAGACGCAGAAAAAGCATTTGACAAGATTGAACATCCATTCATGATAAAACATCTCAATAAAGTGGGGTTAGAGGGAATATATCTAAACAGAATACATTAAAGAAAACACACAGCTAACATCATACTCAAAACTTCAGAGCTTTTTTTATATGGTCAGGAACAAGACAAGGATAAGGATATCCACTCATCACTTTTTTCAACACAGTACTTGTAGTTCTAGCCACAGCAGTAGGACAAGAAAAACAAATGAGGTATCCTTATTGGTAAAGAAGTTAAAACAAACAGTCACTATTTGCAGACTACATAGTACCATACGTAAAGAATTCTAAAGACTCCACCAAAGAAACTCATGGAATAAACACATTCAGTGAAGTTTCAGGATACAAAATTAATACCCAGTAATAGGTGACATTTCTATACACTAGAGATGAAGTAGCAGAAAATTTTAAAACACCATTTACAATGGACAAAAAGAATAAAATGCCTAGGAATAAATTTAACCAAAGAGGTGAAAGACTTGTACTCTGAAAATTATGAAACACTGATGAAATAAGTTGAAGAGGACAGAAACGGATGGAAAGATACTCATGGATTGAAAGAAATAATATTGTTCAAATGCCCATAGTACTCAAAGAAACCTACAGATTTAATGCAATCTTTATTGAAATACTAACAGATCTAAAAAATTATAATACTAAAAACTTTTATGGAACCACAGAAGATGCCAAAGCAATCTTGAGAAAAAAGAACAAAGCTAGACGTATGACAATTTCATGGAACAGAATAGACACCCAGAGATAAACTCATGATTATATGGTCAATTAATTTATAACAAGGATATACATTAAGGAAAAGACCATCTCTTCAACAAATGGTGTTGGGAAAAATGGACACCTAGATGCAAAAGAATGAAACTGAACCACTTTCTAACACCATGCACAAAAATAAACTCATAATTAATTAAAGACCCAAATATAAGACCTGAAACAACAAAAATTCTAGAAGAAAGAACAGGCAGTAATTTCTCTGACAACTGTAGTAATATTTTTTTCTGGATATATCTCCCAAGACCTGGGAAACAAAAGCCAAAATAAACTACTGAGACAACATGAAAGTAAAAACTTCTGAACAGTGAAAGAAACCATAAACAGAAGGACAACCTACTGAATGAATGAAGACATTTGAAAATGATATATTTTATAAGGGATTAATATCCAAAACATCTGGAACTTGTACAATTCAATGTAAAAAAAAAAAAACTAAAAAATGAGCAGAAAACCTAAACATTTTGCCAAAAAAGACCTATAGGTGGGCAACAGACACATGAAAAGATGCTCAAACTCACTAAGCATCAGGCAAAAGCAAATTAAAACCACAAGGTGATATCACATTATACCAAGTAAAAGGACTAAAATTTAAAAAAAAATTACAAGAAATAAGAAGTGTTGGTGAAAATGTGGAGAAAAAAGAACTATTACGAATTATTGGTGGGCATATAAATTGCTATGGTCACTGTGAAAAACGTGTTCTCAAAATATTAAAAATAAAAATACCTTATGATCCAAAAATTCCACTATAGGGTATTTACCCAAAGAAAATGAAAACACTAATTCAAAATGATATGCGTACCTCTAATTTTATTATAGCATTATTTACAATAGCCAACAAATGAAAGCAACAAAAATAAATTTCAATAGACAAATGGACACACACAATGGAATATTATGTAGCCACAAACATATGGAACCATGTCATCTGAGACAACAAAGGTGTACCTAGAAAGTGTTATGCTAAATGAAATGTCAGACTGGGAAAGAAAAATACCATATGACTCCACTCAAAAGGGGGGAATCTACAAAGCAATGACAAAAGCAAATTAATAAACAAAAAGCAGAACCAAGCATATACATAAAGAGAACAAGTTGTTAGTCGCCAGAGGGGTTGAGGTGGGGAAAATGGTTGAAGGGAAGAAGGAAATACAGGCTTCCAGTTATGGAATGAATAAGTCACAGAATAAAAGGCACAGCCTAGGGAATACAGTCAACAGAACTGTAATAGAAGAAAGATGGTTGCTACACTTGCAGTGAACAAAATAGCATAATGCATAAACTTGTCAAGTCACTAAGTTGCACACCTGAAACTAATGTAAGATTGTGTGTCAATTGTATTAAAAAAAAAAAGCCTACAGAACTTTTCCCTGAGGAACAATGGATTGGATCTCCATTTCAGGCACTCTATCCCTTAGATCCTACACAGGAGAGAGGAGACCCCCAGAGCCAGACTTTGAAAACTAACAGGAATTTTGTCAATAAAATCCATAGAGCTATATGGATTGGAATAGATACTCCAATATTAAAGTTTTCACATGCAGTCTCATTTGCCACAGGACCCGGTGGTTAAACATCAGTGGCAAAAGTACCTAGATCATAGGTGACAGAGACTTATAAGTCCTAAGACATCTGTCTGAGAGGCAGGCAACTGCTGAGATACCCTCTGGGGAAGAAGACACTGTTGAGCACCAGTTTTACAATCACATTCTACTTGGTTTTGCTGACACTGATGGGCGCCACCTTTGAATGCTTACTGTAAACCACTAATGTTGATGGGAATGGCCTGCTGAGAATCTTGCCGACTCTCATACCTGAGACAGCTACTGAGGTAGCTCAGTGAGCTGGCCCTGGGAGGGTGAGCCCCCACCCACTGCTGTAGCACCAAACATGGCTACTCAGCCAGCCAGCCCCAGGTAAAGCCCCCATCAGTACCACAGCCACAGTGGATAGGCGAGGCACCCCAACCAACCAGGCCAGGGGGAGAGCCCCAAGTACTGCTGCCACTCCAGCCACCTGGGCTAGGGCAAATCTACACACCACAGTCTCACAGCCACTGCTCTGCCCCAATCGGCAAGCATAAACCTGCACAACCAACTAGTCAGAAAAGACATCAAAAAATATATTAAAAAAATACCTGGGACAATTAAAATGGAAACACGACATTTCAAAAATCTATGGGATGCAGCAAAAGCAGTTCTAATAGGGAAGTGCATAGTGATAGAGGCTTACCTCAAGAAACAAAAAGCAAAATTTAGAATCTCAAACAATTTAATGTTGTACCGAAAGGAACTAGAAAATGTAAAACAAAGCCCCAAATCAGAAGGAAATAAAAACCAGCAGAAATAAATGACACACACACACACACACACACACACACACACACACACACACACAAAGGAATACAAAAGAATCAATGAACTTATGGCTAGTTTTTGGGAAAAAAAGATAAGTGTTTAGCCAGACATAGCAAGAAGAAAAGAGCTCAAATAAAATCAGAATTAAAAGAGAAGTTGCAATGAATACCACAGGAATACAAAAGATCATAAGTACTTGCTATAAATAATTACATACAAATTGCACAATCTAGAGGAAATGGTAAGGTTTCTAGAAACCTACAATCTGCCAAGCCTGAATAATGTAGAAATAGAAATTTTGAAGATGGATTACTAGTAATATTGACTCAGTAATCAAAAAACTCCCAAACAAAATCTAGGACCAGTTGGCCTTATAAATGGATTCTAAAAACCATTTAAAGAAGAGTTAATATCTATCCTTCTTAAGTTATTGCATATTTATAGAGGATAAAATGCTTCCAAACATTTTAAGAGGACAGCATTATCCTGATACCAAACCAGGTGAACACTAAAACAAAACAAAACAAAATCATTATATATACATATATATACATAATATTTATATTATATATGTATATATAATATTTATATTATATATGTATATATAATATTTATATTATATATGTATTACATATACATATATGTAATATATATGGGCTAATATTCTTGATCACAACAGATACAAAAATATTCAACAAAATACTAGCAAGTAGAATTCAACAATACATTAAAAGGATCACACACCATGATGGACTGGGATTTATCCTAGGGAAGTAAGGGTGGCTTAACATTCACAAGTTGACAGGATACTCCACAAAACAAAAGATAAAAATATGTGATCGTTTAACTGGTAGATTAAGCATTTAACAAATGTAGTCTTTATTTATAATAAAAAGTAGCAAATGACCCTAAAACTGTATGGAACCACAAAAGACTCCAGATAGCCAAAGCAATCTTAAAAATGAAAGGCAAAGTTGGAGGCATCACAATTCTGGACTTCAAGGTAGATGATAAAGCTGTAGTGATCAAGATGGTATTGGCAATACTGAAAATGAACAGACACATAGATCAATAGAACAGAATAGGAAACCCAGAAATGGACCCACAATGATATAGTCAACTAATCTTCAACAAAGCAAGAAAGAATATCCAACGGAAAAAAGTCTCTTCAACAAATGGAGTTTGGAAAACTGGACAGCAACATGCAAAAGAATGAAATCGGACCACTTTCTTATCCATACACAAAAACAAATTCAAATTGGATGAAAAACCTAAACGTGAAACAGGAAACCATGAAAATCCTAAAGAAGAACACAGGCAGGAACCTCTTTGACATCAGCTGTAGCAACTTCTTACCAAATAGGTCTCCAGAGGCAAGAGAAACCAAAGTAAAAATAAACTATTCAGACTTAATCAACATGAAGAGCTTCTGCACAGCAAAGGAAGTAATCATCAAAACTAAAAGGCAACCTTCAGAATGGGAGATGTAATTGCATAGAACTTATCTGATAAAGGGTTAGTATCCAAAAATCTATAAAGAACTTATCAAACCCAACAACCAAAAAAACAAAACAGTTAAAAATGGGCAGAAAACATGAATAGACATTTTTCCAAAGAAGACATTCAGATGGCTAACACACACATGAAAAGAGGCTCAACATCACTCATCATCAGGGAATTACAAATCAAAACCACAATTAGATACTACCTCACCCTTGTTAGAATGGCTAAAATTAACAACAGATGTTGGTGAGGATGCAGAGAAAGAGGAAACTTCTTCCACTCTTGGGGGGAATGCAAACTGATAAAGCCAATCTGGAAGACAGTATGGAGGTTCCTCAAAAAAGTGGGATGCCTGGGTGGCTCATTAGGTCAAGTGCCCAACTTTGGCTCAGGTCAAGATCTCACAGTTTGTGGGTTTGAGCCCTGCTTCAGGCTCTGTGATGGTAGCCTGGAGCTTGCTTTGGATTCTGCGTTTCCCTCTCTCTCTCTGCCTCTACCCCAACTTGTGCTCTCTCTGTGTCTTTCAAAAATAAATGTTAAAAAAATAATTTTTAAAAAGTTAAAAATATAACTACCCTATAATCCAGCAATTGCACTACTAGATGCTTACCCAAAGGATACAAAAATACTGACTTGCAGGGCTAGATGCACCCAATGTTTATAGTAGCTTATTTGCAATAGCCAAATTATGGTAGGAGCCCAAATGTCAATCAACTGATGAATGCAGAAAGAGGTGGTATATATACACAATGGTATATTACTCAACCATATAAATAACAAAATCCTGCCATTTGCAACAACCTGAATGGAGCCAGAGAGTATTATGCTAAGTGAGGTCAATCAAAGACAAATACCATATGATTTCACTCATGTGTGGAATTTAAGAAACAAAAGAAATGGACATATGGGAAGGGAGGGAGAAGAGGAGAGAGTCAAACCAGGTAACAAATTCTGAACTATAGAGAAGAAACCGTGGGTTAGTGTAGGGGAGAGGAGAGAATGGTTTAAATGGGTGATAGGTAGTAAGGGGGCATTTGTTGTGATCAGCACTGGGTGTCATGTGTAAGTGATGAATTACCAAATTCTACATCCAAAACTAATATCACCCTGTATATTAACTAACTAGAATTTAAATAAAAACTTTTTAAATGAGTAACAAAATTGGTATAGAGGGAACATACCTCAACATAATACAATAGGGCAAACCAACAGCTAGCACCATATTCAACAATGAAAAGCAGAAAACTCTTCTTCTAAGATAAGAAATAAGAAAGATTTGCAGTCTTACTTTTATTCAGTGTAGCACTGGAGGTACAAGCCATAGCAATTAGGGAAGAAAAAGACAAGTCAACCAGTAGGAAAGAAAAATAGTGAAATTCACTATAAGCAGGTGACATAACACCCATATTGCCAGAGTCGAGCATTAGCAGGTCCAGGGTTCCCTGAAGGATGGACGGTGTCGGTATGAGAGAGTGATGAGAGAGCCTCAAGTTTTTTTCTTGATCACCAGGGAGGCATTTCTGCTCTGTCTGCTTTGGTGTCTTTTTTTTTTTTTTATTGGTCAAGCAATAACACGACATCAGAAAATAGAAATTGTTTACAATGACTAATTCTTTGTGATAAGATGCTTTAATCATCGAAAGTTTACAGAAACAAGTTTTACACAGTTTTTTTTTGTTGTTGTTGTTGTTTTTTTTAGAACCGTCCCATTCATTCTTGGTGTCAGTCTTCCAGATTAAGAAAATAACACAACTATCTTATTTTGTACAGGTTGGCTTTTTGCCAATAATTATGACTTTGTTTTTAATAAGTTACAACCAAATCATGTAACACACTTACAGTGAGGTTGAGTAAATCTTATAACCAAGAATATAACAGGATGTTTTTAATAAAAAACAGGATTAACATACCTATTAAGTTAGTAAAGCTAAGATTAAAACATCGGCTAAGAGTTATTGTGATTGGCTTATAACCTACAAGAGAGAAAAAATGTTTATTAACAACAAGTTGCTTGAAAAAGCCCTTTTTTGATGTAAGCACAATGGGGGCTCTGTGTGTGATGGCCTTGGACCTGGGTTTCCCACCTTCTTTTCCATTCTCATAACTGATGTCAGTATAAGGGAGGATATTTGTAGAATGTAGACCTTGGGAGGGGATCATGTTCTGAATTGTCTTCTACTTCTAATCTCCAAGTTAGGCTCCAATTTTCTTCAGATCAGACTCAAATGGACTATGTTTTTGACCTTGTATTTATTTTTTATCTCCAAATCAGGTTCCTTTTCTCCGGGCAAGACCCGAAAGCAATTTTTGTGTTTTTAACCCCTTCAAGTCTATGTTTTAGTATTGCAAGGCTCATTAGAAGAGCCTCTTGTCAAACATTTATAATGTTTTGATCTAAAACCTCTTATGCAGGGACAGGAAAATGTTTTTTCTTATGGGGTAACTGTGTGAGGGATATTGGTCTGATTTGGAACACTGTAAGGCCTAATGAATGACAATAGGTTTATTTTCAACATGAGCAGTAGTAGTAAAAGATACCAGTTTCCCCTCTCATGGCAGGAGCTGTGCAAATGTGTGCCATTTCCTCACTGTGACTGTTATCCAGCAAGGCCGATGTAGCTCCCAGCACTATACAGAAAACCCTAAAGATGGGATTCATGAGCATGTGCACATGCATGTGTGCTCACGCACGCATACACACACACACACACATACACACACACACGCTGAAGAAGAAATTCAGTAAAGATGAAGAATATAAATTTAACATGCAGAAAAAAAATCTTGCTTCTATACTTCAATAAACCATCAGAAAGAAATTAAAGAAACTGAACTGGACAGCAACATGCCAAAGAATGAAACTGGACCACTTTCTTGCACCTTACACAAAAATAATCTAAAAATGGATGAAGGACCTGAATGTGAGACAGGAAACCATCAAAGCCCTTGAGAAGAAAGCAGGAAACAGCCTCCGTGACCTCAATTACAGCAATTTCCTACTCGACACATCCCCAAAGGCAAGGGAATCAAGAGCAAAAATGAACTATTGGGACCTCATCAAGATAAAAAGCTTCTGTACTACAAAGGAAACAATGAAGAGAATAATAGGCAACCAACGGAATGGGAAAAGATAGTTGTAAATGAGATATTTGATAAAGGGACCTACAAGGAACTCACCAAACTCCACACCCAAAAAACAAATAATCCAGTAAAGACATGGGCAGAAGACATGAACAGACACTTCTCCAAAGAGGACATCCAGATGGCCAACAGACACATGAAACAATGCTTAGCATCACTCATCATCAGGGAAATACCAATCAAAACCACACTGAGATACCACCTCATGCCAGAGCAGCTTAAATGAAAAAAAATCAAGAGACTATAGATGATGGCGAGGATGTGGAGAAACGGGCACCCTCCTACACTGTTGGTGGGAATGTAAACTGATACAGCGATTCTGGAAAACAATGTGGAGATTCCTCAAAAAATTAATAATAGAGCTCCCCTATGACCTAGCAATAGCACTGCTAGGGATTTACCCAAGGAATAGAGAAGTGCTGATGCATAGGGGCACATGTACCCCAATGTTCATAGTGGCACTTTCAATAATATCCAAATCATGGAAAGAGCCTTGAATGGATCAAGAAGATGTGGTTTATCTATAAAATGGAATACTATATGGCAATGAGAAGGAATGAGATCTGGCCATTTGTGGCAATGTGGATGGACCTCGAGGGTGTCATGCTAAGTGAAATAAGTCAGGCAGAGGACAGATACCATATGTTTTCACTCATAAGTCTAACAGGAGAAACTTAACAGAGGATCATGACGAGGGGAAGGGGGGAAAAAGAGTCAGGGAGAGGGAGGGAGGCAAATCATGAGAGACTCTTGAATACTAAAAACAAACTGAGAGCTGAAGGGGGAGGGGTGATGGACATGGAGGAGGGCACTTGTGGGGAAGATCACTGGGTTTTATATGGAAACCAAGTCAACAATAAAGTATATTTAAAAAAAAAATACTACCAGGTGCACCTGGGTGGCTCAGTCGGTTAAGCCTCCAGCTTCAGCTCAAGTCATGATCTCACTGGTTTGTGGGTTTGAGCCCCACATCCAGCTCTGTGATGACAGCTCAGAGCCTGGAGTCTGCTTCAGATTCTGTGTCTCCCTCTCTCTCTGCCCCTCCCCACTCATGTTCTGTCTCTGTCTCAAAAATAAATAAAACATTAAAAAAAAATACCACCAACAATATGATTAAAAATGGGTAGAGGACCCAAATAGACATTTTCCCCAAAGACCTACAGATAGGCAATGGGTACATAAAGCATTCAATGTCACCCATCAGGGAGATACAACTCAAAACCACAATGAGATATGACCTCACACCTGCCAAAAAGGTGTGCAAAGACATGAAATAACAAATGTTGGCAAGGATGTGGAGAAAAGGAAAACTTGTGTACTTCTTGATAGGAATGTAAATTAGTGAAGCCACTATGGAAAACAATATGAAAAGTCCTCAAAAATAAAACTTTCATGTGATTCAGAAATTCTACACCTGGGTATTTATCTGAAAGAAAATAATAACACAAATTCAAAATACATACTGTTTTACTGCAGAATTGTTTACAGTAGTCAAGATATGGAAGCAACCTACATGTCCATTCACAGATGAATTGATAAGGAAGGTGTGCTATATAGGTACAATAGAGTATTAGTCATAAAAAAGAATGAAATCTTGCCATTTGGAACACCATGGATAGACCTAGAGGGTGTTACATTCAGTGAAATAAATCAGACAGAAAGACAAATACTGTTATGATTTCCCTTATATGTGGAATCTAAAAAACAAACCAAAACAAACAAACTTATAGATACAAAGAACTGATGGTTACCAGAGAGGAAAGAAAGAACAGGATGCAGTATAGGTTAAGGGGAATAAGAGATATAATCTTCTAGTTATAAAATAAATATGTCATGGGATGTAATGTACAGCTTGAGAATCATAGTCAGTAATACCGTGCAAGCCTCGTATGGTGATGTTGGTAAATATCAGTTACTATGTTGTATACCTGAAACTAATATTGGATGTTAATTATACTTCTATGTAAAAGGAAAAAACTTAAATCTTAGCAGAGAGCTTAAGAGAGGAATATTCATACAATAGATAAATTTCTATTGCATATGAACCACATAGATTTTTCCCCCCTCTGTATTGCAGCTTGCACTCTCTTAACAAATGTGCTGTGCATATAAAAACCAGAAAACAGGGGCACCTGAGTGGGTCAGTCAGTTGATTGTCCAACTTCAGTGCAGGTCATGATCATGTGATTTTTGAGTCTGAGCTCTGCGGGGTGGGCTCTGTGCTGACAGCTGGGAGCCTGCAGCCTGCTTCAGATTCTGTGTCTCCCTTTTTCTCTGCCCCTCCCCTGCTCACATTCTCCCTCTCTATCTCTGTCTCTGTCTCTCTCAAAAATAAACATTGAAATATTTTTAAAACAAAAACAAAAAAAACCCAGAAAACCAGTCAATGATAGATAAAAGTATAACTCAAGGATGAGAAGAAAATTCTCAATTGTATTATAAACTTTTAGTGCAACAAGAACCTAAAACAACATATTATAACAGTAAAGTGATATATAAGAACTATGTAGTTGCCTAGAAAGCCACAAGCTTTATGGAATTAATTAGGAACAGAAAGTAACAAACATTTCTATTATTCCAATTATTGACAGATGAAAAATGATATAAACACAGTAAATACAGATGAAGACAAAGATAGTAAAAATAAGTTAAAGATAGTCAACAACCAAACACCATGTTAACTGGTAGAGAACACCACAAATAGGATGAACATTCAAAACATAAGAAAATTTCTCATTTCTACATGCAGAACAAAATAATTTGCCTATCGAAAGAACATTTCCTTTTTATTTATAATATTTATTTGGAGAGATAGCAAGTGTGAGCTGGGGAGGGGCAGAGAGAGAATAATAGAGAGAATCCCAATCAGGCTCTGTGCTGACAGCACAATAATGGATGCCAGGCTCCATCTCATTACCTATGAGATCATGACCTGAGCTGAAATCAAGACTCAGGGTATAATTGTCTGAGCCACCCAGGCACCCCCAAAAGAGCATTTCCTCTTTAAGTAAACTTTATCCTAAAAGCTTTTTACAAAGGCTACCCTGCTTAATTTGTAAAAAGGTAGAGACTGTTAAAGATTCTTTTTAGATATCCAGGCAGAAGATTCAAGTTATTGCCAAAATATGATCAAAATTTCTCCCAGCATGACTGATGTCAGAAGTAATGGCAGGGACTTTAATATTCTGAGAAAAAATAGTCAAAAACATTTTACTCTAGTGAAACATCTTTCAGGAACACCAACAAAATCCCACTCTGGCTTTGGTGGACAGATAATCTGCACCAACTCTCTCTTAAGAAAAATGGACAAATTATTAAATATATATTCCATTTAAATCCACTGGAAATAAAGCAAAAAGTGAGTTCAAGTCTAAAAGCATGAAGAAAAGGGAATCTCAAAGAGGTGAAGCCTATATTTATTCTACTTTTCCATTTTAGACTTTTTGAATTCAAAGTTGCAGGACAGAGCTGGAGAGTCTAGGGAAAGTAAAAGAACTGAGAATCTGAACAGGGATTTGGGCTATTTCATTGGAATGAACAATAAAAATTAGAGTTCAGAAGCCATCAGAGAGAAAGCGCCCTGTTAAGTATTCCAGATTTCCAGTTATGATCAACTCCAGAAGACCACACAGTCCTAGGAGGCTCTAGGGGAACCACACGCTAGAAATAAATGTAAGCTGGAAACACAGGAGCTTTCACAGACAAATTCATCTTCAAATGAGCTTGATTCCTGATTGGATTAACTGCCATAGTCTAGCCACATAAGATCAAAATCCAATCTTCTCTGGGTAGAGAGGCTAAATCAGTCAGATTAATTTTAAAAATATCAATTGCAAAGATACAATATATGGAAGTCAATAACATCTCATGATCATATTAATAGATGCAGGAAATGCATTTGACAAAATTCAACACTCATTCATGATAAAAACTCTCAGCAAACTTGGAATAGATGGGAACTTCCTCAATTTGATAAAAGAACATCCTCAAAAAAAACTATAGCTTAGTAATGAGAAACTGGATGTTTTCCCACTAAGGTCAGGAACAAGACAAGGAGGTTTCCTCACACCACTCCTTTTTAATATCATACTGAAAGTCAAAGCCACTACTCTAAAAAATGGAAATAAGAGATTATACATTAGGAAGGAATAAGACTGTATTTACGGATTTCATGATCATATAAGCAGTTAACTATAAGTTAGTTGCTTTCCTGTATACCAACAATGAACAAGTAGAATTTGAAATAAAATTAAAAAAAAAAAAACCCATTTACAGGGCACCTGGGTGGCTTAGTGAATTAAGCATCCAATTTTGGCTCAGGTCACAATCTCATGGTTCATGAGTCCGAGTCCCATATCAGACCCTATGCTGACATCTCAGAGTCTGGAACCTGCTTTGTATTCTGTGTCTCCCTCTCTCTCCGCTCTGCCCCTCCCCCACTCATACTCTGTTCTTCTCTCTCTCTCTCTCTCTCAAAATCAAATTAAAAAAAAAAACTTGAATAAAACCACTTACATTAGCACCCCATAAAATGAAATATTTAGGTAAAAATCTAACAAAATATGTGCAACATCTATAGGAGGAAAATTACAAAACTCTAATGAATAAAAGAGGAGCTAGAGAGATATGAATAAAAGAACTAAATAGATATTCCATGTTCACAGATAGGAAGACTCAATATTGCCAAGAGATCAGTTCTTCCCAGCTTGATTTGTATATGGATTCAATCCAATTACAACCAAAATAACATCAAGTTATTTTATGCCTATCTATAAATGAATTATAAAGTTTACATGGAGATGCCCATGTAAAGTCAACATCTTGTTACTAAAATAGAACATACTTTATAAATCCATTTTACACATATACTTAAATTTATCTTCATCTATTTACAAGTCATATATCTATATATCTAAAAAATAATATCCAATTGGGTTAATGATGTATATATACTGAGAATTACCTATCTTAAAAAAAAAATTCATGGGTGCCTGGGTGGCTCAATCAGTTAAGCCTCCTTCTTAGGCTCAGGTCATGATCTCATGGTTCTTGAATCTAAGCCCCCTCAGTGCTGACAGTGCAGAGCCTGCTTTGGATTTTCCTCCCTCCTGTCTCCTTCCTCCCCATTCCCCCTTCCCCCTCCCCTTGCTCTCTCAAAATAAACTTAAAAAAAAAAAAAAAGAAGAATACTTCACCTTTGTGTATTTAACAGGTTTAGGTTTTTTAGAGCAATTCTAAATTCACAGCAAAAATGAATAGTACTCAAGTGGTGAAAGACTTATATGCCCCTTGCCCATTCTTTCTTTCCACATACAAACACACTCACTTTCCAACTATTGCCATCCCACACCAGAGTGGTACATTTACTATGATCAGGGAGTCATCACCAACCCATCACTGTCATCAAAGCCCACAGTTAACCATTTACAGAGTTATACATTTGATGAGTTTTGACATATATAATGATATGAATCCACCACGATTGTATCCTACACAACAGCTTCACTGCCCCAAAAATCCTCTGTGTTCTACCTATGCATCCTCCCTTCCCTCAAACCCTGGCAACCACTGATTACTTTATTCTCTCTATATTATGCCTTTTCCAGAATGTCATATAGGTGGACTTGTACAATACATAGCTTTTTAAATTGGCTTCTTTCACAAAATATGCACATAAGTTTTCTTTTATCATGGATTGACACATCACTTCTAAAAAGAAATTATAAAAATGATAGAGTATTGAATAATGTCCCACTGTCTGAAAATACCACACTGTATTTATCCCTTCATCTTCTGAAGAATATCTCAGTTGCTTCTAAGTTTGGGCAATTATGCATAATTTATGAAAAATCCATGTATAGGTTTTTGTGTGGACATAAGTTTTCAGCTCCTTTGGATAAATACCAAGGAATATACTGCTTTATACTTTTCTAAGGGCATGTTTACTTTCCCAAGAAATTGTCACACTGTCTTCCCAAGTGACTGTATTGGGGCACCTGGGTGGCTCAGTCAGTTAAGTGTCCGACCTTGGCTCAGGTCATGATCTTGCAGTTTGTGAGTTGGAGTCCTGTGACAGGCTCTGTGCTGACAGCTCAGAGCCTGGAGTCTGCTTGAGATTCTGTGTCTCTTCCTCTCTCTGCCCTTCCCCCATTTGTGTTCTGTCTCTGTCTCTCAAAATTGAATAAATGTTAAAACAAAACAAAGTGACTGTATCACTTTGCATTCCCCACAGCAATGAATGAGGAGTCCTTACTGCTCCACATCCTCACCAGCATTTGGTGAGGTCAGTGTCCCGGTTTTTAGTCACGGTCCTGATATTGGTAATTCTAATAGATACATATTGGAATCTCATTGTTTTATTTTTATTTTATTTTTAATTTTTTTTTGTTTTATTTATTTTTGATACAGAGAGACAGAGCATGAGAGGGGGAGGGGCAGAGAGAGACGGAGACACAGAACTGGAAGCAGGCTCCAGGCTCTGAGCTAGCTGTCAGCACAGAGCCCTATGCGGGGCTCGAACCCACAACTGTGAGATCTGACCTGAGCCGAAGCCAGAGGCTTAACCGACTGAGCCACCCAGGTGCCCCGAAATCTCATTGTTTTAATTTTAATTTTCCTGATGACACGTGGAACATTTTTCTTATGTCTTTTCTACTTTTATTTATGACCATTAAACCTTTATTATAGACACTGTTCAAAACACAAAACTAACCCCTTTGTCCTTTGTCCCATTTAGCAAGTTTTTCTCTTTATTTCAACCTTACTTGATATTTCTTGCCATCCTTACATTCTTTTGTCCTTTGTGTCCTTATCCACCCTTTCTTCACAAATTTTTTAAAAATTCTAGTTAACATGGTGTCATTTGGGTTTCAGGAGTAGAATTTAGTGATTCATCACATACATATAACAACCAGTGCTCAACAGAACTACCCACCTTAATATTCATCACCCGTCTAGCCCATCCCCTACTTCCCTCTCTCCAATTCTCGGTTTGCTCTCTAAGGTTAAGAGTCTCTTATGGTTTGCTTCCCTTCCCCACCTTCCCATATGTTCATCTGTTTTGTTTCCTAAATTCCACCTATGAGTGAAATCCTATGATTCTTGTCTTAGACTTATTTCACTGAGCATAATACACTCTACCTCTGTCCACATTGCAAATGGCAATAGTTCATCCTTTTTGATAGCTGAGCAACATTCCATAGTATATATATTTTCTTTTTT
>NC_043702.1:88456390-88467309 GCF_006229205.1 Suricata suricatta | reverse complement strand
CCCTCATCCCTTGTGTTCTCTGCCCAGTTTACTCCCCTCAGCAGCAATGCAGAAAGAATGCTAGTTTTCCCTTCATACCTACAAACAAAAGCAGGATCCAGTTCTTTGGAGTTAAATCTTGCCACCTCTACCAATTAGCTTTTCACTGAGCTTTAGTTTTCTCACTTGCAAAGAGGGAAGAATAGTGCTTACCCCGAAGAGTTGTTGTGGAAATCACACCACATATTAGCAAACTTTTTGGACTATAGTAAGTACTCAATAAACACAATCTGCTTAAGAATCACCCAGGAAAGTGCCCTGTGTGTGGGATTCCTGTCAGCACAGAAACATTAGCAGACCCTTAAATACTTTTTAATAAGTGTAATGATAATGATGTTTAGACAAAACATACTGAATGTTTGTGTCCCCCTCCAAATTCAGATGCTGAAGGCCTAAAACCCATATAAGGGTATTTGGAAATGAGGACTTTAGGTGGTGGTTGGGATAAGATTAGGTCCTAAGAGTGGGGCTCCCATGATAGGAGTAATGTTTTTATAAAAGGAAGAGACTCGAGATTCCCCTCACCTCTGCTGAGGTCAGAAGGAGAAGTCCGGCATCTGCAAACCAGGAAGTCTCACCAGATTTGACCATGGCGTTCTGTTCCAGCAGCCAGACCTGAGGTCAGTGCTCAGGTGCTTCTAGGTGAAGAGATTCATCTTTACTAGATTGTACAGAGTCATAAAAGCATCATAATCCAGACAAGGCTCTGGAGAGTATCTACAATTTAGTCAGCAGTCATAAAGGGCTTAAATGGCTTTTCCTCTCTCCTGAAACCCTGCCTTTAAAGTAACAGCCAATACTCTAACAGGGATCCTTGAATTTAATTCCCAGTACAGGTGGTCTTCTTCATCCTTACTGCCAAGGTTGGCTTTGTATTTACAACAAAAAGGCCTCAACATAAGAAAGTGTGATCTGCGTTATGGAAAAGTATATTACTCCTCATATATTCTATACTTGGGACTGGAGATTCCAAACATTAGACTCATTCCTCTGGATTAAGAGGGTGTCTCCTTATTGTCCTTGTTGAAATGCTCATGACTAACTTGATGGTAGCACCGTGCACAAAACCGGTCACAGAACTGAACAGGGCATGAGCCCTCAGACAGGTGGCTGTAATTTGTTTCTTTTCACTTCAACCCTACCACCCCCGACCCCACAGCTATAGATAATTGGTTACCTGGCCAATCCATCAGCCTGGATGGCTGAGTAAGTGGTAGTGTTATTTCCCAAGAAGAAGGGGAGGTTTGGAGGCCAGGTTAGGAATTGTGGGGCATCAAGAATAATGAATAGCAGGCATACATAGGTTTTACCTTCAATATATATGTCCATATAGTTCCTTAGTTGAATTATGAAAAACAGTAGTATTTTTTTTAATTGACTGGTTGCTGGATCATTATGGACTGAAACAGAAAGAATTACTTGAGAGAGGAGCAGCATGGCTGAAAATGCAGAACCCAGGGTGTGTGGTGTTTGAAGAAGGCATCTCCTCTCCTTATATTAGGGGTGTTGGCTGTAAGGAGTCACACAAGACTCTCCACATGACAGCTGCAGCGTCCATTCCAAGTGGGGGAATTCTGCCGGGACCTTCCGGTGCCAGCCAGGGAAGGAAGTTCTCAGTCAGGCCCTGAGACAGGGGCCCTGGGCATCAGGGTGCAGGTAAGGGCTCTGTGATGCTCAGTTAGGACAGATTCCCTGAGATGGTTAGATCATTTCCTTAAAGGAGTCATAGAGGTCATCTATTTTGAAGAGTAGCTGATGTGCAAATATTTTTTAAATGTAAAGATTGTTTTACCTTGCATTTATACCTATTTTTCAGCTTAGAGAAGCAGTACGGTACAATGGTTAATGGAATGGATTTTTACAACTGAACAGATTTGTGCTACAACCCTAGGTCTGCCACTGAGCAAATTCCACTGCAAATCATACAGTCTCCTAATATGTAAAATGTAAAGATAAAACCTACCTCATGTAGTTGCAAATTTTTTAAAACTAATACAAGAATTTAGCATAGAACCTGAGTAATTACTAAGTGTTAAGTATTGTTGTCCTGGTTATGAGTTTCTCTTGTCTACTTGGTGGTGCTGGATGATTGTGGAAACATGAATGGACTAAATAAAATTACCCATTAACTGAAAACAGTTATTGATTTTATTACTGTGTCTTATTATTTTGTCTGAATTGACCACTTGTTTTGGTTTCATCTGGACCAAGTGTCCATAAATGATAGGGGCTAATCCATCCTAATGAACTAATAAATCAGGTTAAGCAGGCATTCTCTTGGCTCTGTCTTCATCTACATTCTCAACTCTTTGTACTTTGTCTTCAGAGGGAAGTTTGCAAGCATAGTGAGGGGATTCATAATTAGAAGGTTTATTTAACCTTAATATACTAACTTTTGTAGGACAATGAAAAACATGGATATACTGTATCACAAGATTCCCTTTCATTATTTTTTTTCTGAAATGACAAAAAAGCAGGTAACATAGACATGATAAAATTAAGCCCAGAATTGGTGTTCACTTTATGTACTTAGAGCCAATGAAACAAGATTTTTGTTCTCTTTAAATATTTTTTTAATTTTTTTTACCAATGTTTTATTTATTTTTGAGAGAGAGAGAGAGCGAGCGAGCAGGGGAGGGTCAGAGAGAGAGGGAGACACAGAATCTGAAGCAGGCTCCAAGTTCTAAGCTAGCTGTCAGCACAGAGCCCAACACAGGGCTCAAACCCACAAACTGTGAGATCATGACTGGAGCCAAAATCGGACGCTCAACCAACTGAGCCCAGGTGCCCCAATTTTTGTTCTCTTTAAATCCTCTCTGTTAGATTTTTAACTTTCTCCTGTTCTTCTACAGAGCCCAAGTTGTGTTTCCTGTCCCTACGAATCATCTAGCTCCAGGCGCTACCAAGCCCCTTTAATTTTTTATTAGTAAGATGTGTGTAATGGAGGTCACTTTCTGTGTAAATCTTCGTGTGTCCCTTTCCAGATATTCTTTCCTTCTGCCTTGGAATATTCCTCTCAGTGTGCCAGGTAATCAAGAAGGAACCCGGTGAGAAAAGGTACATTTTATAGAATATTGGCTAATTTAAATTATTAAAATAACAGGAAGCTGCAAATGTTTGCTGATCCTACTGAAGTTAGTGCTGAGTCAAGGGGTCATTTCAACTGATCCCAGCTGAGTACCACCAGGTAGAAAGTCATTGTCAGTTACCTAGTCCCAGTGAGCGCCTGGGGCCTCTTTAAGGGGTGTGAGGTGGGGAAGGATAATAGTAAAATAACGGGCCTTATCATCAGATATATGTGGTCATGATATGTAATATGTATATGTATGTACATGATATGTAATATGTATATGATTTAGGGCTTCTTGTGAAAATTCTCAGGGCTATAACATTCTCATGTAAAGAATGTAAGTGATCGGGCATCTCTAGGGGGCCATTGCTGTTTCTGCTTGTTTAGGGTTACCAGATTTAGCAAATAAAGATAAGGAACACCCTTTTAACTATGAATTTCAGATGGTCATATCATAGTGGGAGTATGCCCCAAATATTGCTGGAACGTGTTTATACCAAAAGTTGCAATATTTAGGACATACTTCTACTAAAAAATATATTCATTATTTGCTGTGAAATACAAATTTAAGTGACTGTCTTCTATATTATTCAATTGTATGCTTATTCCATCCCCCTATTTTCTGATAATTCCTGATGCTTCTCTGGGGAGCCGCCCCTATCCCCAAATTAAATCCATTTGTTTCAGGTAGAGTTACTATCCCCTCAGCACTAAATAGGCAGCAGAATACGGGTTTGGCCAATCAAGCATCAAATTCTCCTTATCACTGCTTCTTGCTCAGAGCTGGGCATATGACCTACGGTAGTCTAGTTAGACTCAATTCTGGGATTCAATGAAAGAATTCAATAATTTACTTTCTCTCAGGACTGATGAGATACAGATATTAGCCTGGAGCTGCTGACAGCTATTTTGCTAATACGATTTTGGGAGACTGCTGGAGAGCTGAGCTAGGACAACACTGAGAGCTATTACTCCTGGAGCTGGGGAGTAATATTGTGTCCTGATGATCTTAGCTGAGTCCCTGGATTCACCTGTGCCTGCAGCCAGCCTACCCCTACATCTTTTTATAAACTACTTTTTGATTTAAGGTATTCTGAGTTGGATTTCTACCAACTATAGCCAGAAGTGTTCTGAAAAATATAGATCATCATCAAATTTTGTGAGCATGAAGTGAAAAACGATGTAGTGCTAAACAGGAAGTATGACACATTTAATATGTTTAGCATTATATCTGTTGCGCTCTCCCAAATAAACACAAATCCCAAAGCACTGCACACACATTCCCTGTCCTAACACAAACAGTGATGTACATGTGTGAATGGATGGATTCATTCAAAGTTAGCCCTCAAACTAGAAAGAAGCAATTTAGGAAAAAACTTTAAAAATTTTTTTTAAATTTTATTTATTTTTGTGAGAGAGCTAGAGAGTGAGCCAGGGAGGGCAGAGAGAGAGAAGACAGAGAATCCCAAGCAGGC
Source organism: Suricata suricatta (assembly GCF_006229205.1). Taxonomy (NCBI): domain Eukaryota; kingdom Metazoa; phylum Chordata; class Mammalia; order Carnivora; family Herpestidae; genus Suricata; species Suricata suricatta. Next base: position 88,462,725 of record NC_043702.1, on the reverse strand, counting down.
TCTGCACTCTTAGCAGTTTACTGATACTGGTCTGGGACGTACAAATTGACCTGAACTGAAACCAAGAGTCAGAGGCTTACCCAACTGAGCCACCCAGGTGCCCCAGGAAAAAACCCTTCTTAATAACAATGATTTCAGGCATATGTTTTCTTTATAAGGGAGAGCACATTTTCTTTAACTTCATTTAAGGACAAGCTATAGCAATGCCTCTCCAAATCCAGGAAAAGGAAATGCAAGTGAGAAACCTCTTATTGATAAGTAAAGATCATAATATTAAAATATGAGGTACATTAATCTTCTCAAACCCATGCAACATTGCTGTAATTGCTAACTGAACTGAGATATTTGCTTTCCTAAAAGTTTATAGGAAAGATAATTACTTGCAAGCTTATGCTAACCTAGTGAGCACTGGGGAAACTGACTGATATTTAATTCTGCATGTTGATATGAGAGAAATAAGTTTCTGTTTCAAGCTGTATAAAAGAATGTATGTAGAGTAGTAGAGTGCAGTGAGAATATAGTCTAGCAATCTGGTTTCAGGGCGAGATGTTTAAGTATTGCCCAAGTCATAAGGCTAATCACAGTATATTCTGATGGGTTATAACATCATCCTGGCTTCCTTCATTTGAGTAATTACTTCATGTTTACACCTTATAATCACATAAAATGAGCAAGGATCTATATGAAGGCTTTGGAGGTAGATGAACACGGATTAAAGTCCAATTCTCACAATTGCTGTCTTCATGGGTTCAAGGAATCACCATAATCACAGATACTCTGTACTTAGCTGTGAGAATTGGAGATAGTATGTGATGTGTACTGAGCAAAATATCTGGAATGACATAAAAGCTCACAAAATGATGAGCACCAGAAATAGTTGAATCACAGCTGTGTTGAATTTTTATAGCTTAGTCTCTGAGGAGGGAGGGAGCTGTCAGATCCATAAACTGCCAATTTTTCTCCTGTTGACTTCAAATCCCCTGAAGTTAGAACATGGTATTTCACCATGGTTTCTTCCATTGCTTTCAGTCACTATGTACCTGGAATTTTAGCTTCTAAGATGATACTTTCTCTTGTCTCTTTAATCTATTTCTATCCCTTGCATATATTTAATCAGACACTTTTAGGTCTAAATTGTTTACTGGAACAGAAAGAGATGGTAAGAGAGGCTATACCAGGGTGGTCAACACTACAATACTCAGTTCAAGATAACATGGCAGACCATTTGTTGGTGAAGAGTGTAGGGCACAATTTGCAATGAGGGTTGGAACCAGAGTGAGGTGACAGAGTTCCCAGGGTAAAAATTTAAGAAGGTACTGACTCAGAGGCTTGTGCAAGCGAAATGTCAGTACTGAGAGTGGAGGTCTCCTAAATTTTGTTTCCTAGGAATCTCACTCATTTCACCCTAGTCCTGCCCCTGAATTGCAATAGTAAGTCACATTAACTATAAATGGATAGTAGAATTCAAAGTTTGGAAATGCAAATCCACTTTAACTTATAGTGAATTGTTTTCCAAGTCAAAGTTAGAATTTACATGCATACACACACATAAAATATATTTCAGTAACAAGTTGTTTTATAATTAATCAGCACCATGTAGGCCATGCCTTTATTAGTTTTGGTTCCAGGAGTCATTTGGTTCAGCTCAATAGGAAGAAAATCAGGGATTTGTTGAAGGAGTGGTTTTCAAAGAAGTATAAGCATAAATTGTTTTCTAACTCCCTTTAGTTGTCAAGTAAAGTCTCAGTTTTTTTCTGAGCTATTCAAAATGTGAAAGATGCCTAGTGTTTTATCTCCAATGTGAATTAATTTTTAAAAGTCAGCACATTTCAGAAATCCAAGTTTCTGAGCACTCTCAAAAACAGAGAGAAGTATAAAAGGGTATTTAAGGAAACTCTGATAACTTCCTAAGGAAAAATACTAGTTTAAGACGACTTTAAAAATCAAGAGGTGCATTAGAATCACTTCACGTTTCAAAGCCTTGGACTTATTAGTTGGCCAATCTTTTCCCCTAAGATTAAGGCTCTGCTATTTGTTTAGGATTCAAGAGAAATGTATAGTGATTGCTAGTTTCATAGACCACTCAACTAAGTCCCCATTTTTGTTTCTGTACCTGTTTAATGTGCACTGATCCTACAAGACTCCTTCAGCCTAATCTTTGCTGTTACATTTTTAAGAAATCCATGTGTTCTCTTAACTGTAGGGAACACTTATAGTTAACAGAGGAGAGGCTGGTAGGGGGTTGGGTTAAGTAGGTGACGGGGATTAAGGAAATGTGATGAACATTGGGAGTGAAGTCACTAAATTGTATCCCTGAGTATACCTGAGTAAGTATTGAATCACCAAATTGTATACCTGAAACTAATACTACACTGTATGGTAACCCACTGGAATTTATGTAAAAACTTAAAAAGGAAATCCAGCCGTTGTGTACTTTCATAAACTCACACCTGTGTCTACAGACTGGCAGCTGTCACATGCTTAATGCGGGTGAGGTTTAGGGTAGGTTGGCATCAGACACCATAAGCCTTGCAAAAGAGGGATTTCTCTGTTGTTTCCTCTCGCTTTGTGCTTTTTGTCTGCCCTTTCCCCTTCTCTTAGTGTGTATTGGTTACTTTTTCTTTGGAAGGAAGTTCATATGCTAATCAAAAAATGCTGAGTGATCTGTAGCTAGAAGGGACAGGCAGGTATTTGATGAAGTCTCAAGTTGTAGTTAGACCTTTTCTACTTGACACTGGCACCAAATATACAGACTTCCTAACTACCAGAGAAGACAGAAAGATGGACTCATCGTCAGATAGTGTGATTTACTCTAAATGACATTAACGCTCCTTTTTGCTGATTCTTAGAACCCAGGAATAGGGACCACCATGAGAAAAACCGAAGCTCTCTGCTTCAAACAAACAGGTTAAATGTTCTTTTGACGGAAACTCTTCGTTTGCCAGCTTTTAAAAGGATTCCTCCCCCCTTGCCAAAAGTGGTATATCCTAAAACTTGAGTTTCAGAATGCCTATAAGAATTTCCAGAACTTTAAAACAATTACATTTGTCTCATTACATATCAGATCTTGGACTCTACATTCCAAGATCTATATATATTTCTACATATAAAGTGTTAGATTTGGGTCAGAAATTTTATACTCCAGTTTTGACATGGTAACTAACCCTTTAAAAGGCATTAGAAGGCATTAGAAAAGTTATTTCCCTTTTCTGAGTCTTAGTTGCCTCATCCTTAAATCCATGATTTTAAATTAAATCCCTGTTTCATCTCAGTCCATGATTACTCTATGATCAATGCTACGGGTAGGCAGAGGTATAAGTTACAGTCATGACTGGTGGAACCTATAATTTAGTTGGAACTATAAGGCTATGCATATAAAATAATAGCAAGCATTATAGAACAGACCACAAGAATTAAGTGGAACCAGTCATGAGTATCAAACTATTTCAGAAGAGGGTGGTGTCAAAGGAGTAAGTCTTTCTGGTGAGGTTAGACTTGGGTTGGGCCCTTAAAGTACATGGATTCATTATGTAGATGGATAAAAGGCAAAGTAATGATTAATATTAAGTAAATTAATGGGGGCTAGATGATTACGAGCCCAGATTTGAGAGTGAGCATGGTAAAGTAAGGAAATAACTCGATATTTTAGTTTCAAATGGCAGAAATTTGTTCATTTCTAACTTGTATAAGCCTGATTTCCACTTTTCTGATTTGTCTGGATAGAAATCAAACTCAAGACCTAGACTCAAAACAGAGTTATACATTACATTTCTGTATTATTTACTTCTTAGGAGAGCTTTCCTATGTTAAAGCCCAACCTCTAATCAAATCTTTTCCACAGAAACTATTTTACCAATTAAATTTTCATTGCTGGAATGAATAAGTTTATTCCCTTACCTTTGAGACTTCCCAAAGTTTCAGATACAGGGAAGTTATAGAAATGTCTAAAGAACAGATGATATTTCCATTCTTATACTGTAGAATATAGTCCTTACATCCTGGCTTACTATCCAATCTCACAATATCTCATCTTCAATCCTCTCTCTTCACACTGAAGTTCCCTAGGCTCTGCTTGGGGTTTCATGCCTTAGAGAACCTCAGAGCTTCTGTTTCTATTACTATTCACAAGTACTAATTACTGATGATATGCTTCAGCTGTGAATATATATCTCCCCTCCCTTGGATGTATAGGTCTAAGCAAGGATCCATAGAGTATTTACAAACTCATTTATTTCCATGATTTTGCCATGTGGAAAGATATGGATTGCTTTCTTCCTCTTTCCTCCCATTTTTTAGATTCTTAAACTTGTTCTTCCTACGTAAAAGGCAAGAAAGACGTTTGCTTGAAGACATTGAGGTCAGATTGTAGAATTCTGTATTATAAATACAGGCATATCTCATTTTATTGTTTCACATTATTGTGCTTTACAGATTTTGTGTTTTTTTTTAACAAATTGAATATTTGTGGCAGCCTCATTTTGAGCATGTCTATCAGTGCCATTTTTTAAACAGTATTTGCTCTCTTCATGTCTCTGTGTCAGTTATTGGTAATTCTCAATATATTTCAAACTTTTTCATTGTTACCGTATTTTTTATGGTGATCTGTGATCAGCGATCTTTGGCATACTATTGTAATTGTTTTGAGGCACTGTGAACTACATCCATATAAGAGGATGGACTTGATCAACAATTATCTGTGTTCTGACTGCTCTGCTGATCAGCCTTTCCCCTGCCTCTTTCTCTCTTTGTCAAACAGGCCAAAAGCTAGGCCTCTCTCACCAAACAGTTAGTCAAGATGTGAATGCAAAGAAAAATTTCTTGAAATTAAAAGTGCTACTCCATTGAACACATGAAGGATAAGAAATAATAACAGTCTTATTGTTAATGTGTAGAAAGCTTTAGTGGTCTGGATAGAAGTGGTCTGGATAATCGAACCAGACATGACATTCCTTTAACCAAAGCCTAATCCAGGCAAACCCCTAGCTCTCTTCAATCCTATGAAGCTGAGAGAGGTGAGAAATCAATGAAAAGTTTGAAAATGGCAGAGGTTTGTTTGTGAGATTTAAGGAAAGGAGTCCTGCCATAACATAAAAGTGCAAGATGAAGCAGCAAGTACTGATGTTCAAGCTACAGCAAGTTATCCAGAAGATCTAGCTAAAATAACTAATGAAGATGGCTACAACTTTTCAATGTAGATGAAATAGGTTTATATAAAAAAAAAAGATGCTTTTAGGGACTTTCATAGCTAAAGAAGAAAAGTCAATGCCTGGCTTCAAAGCTTCAGAGGAAAGGCTGACTCTTTTGTAAGGGGTAAATTAATACAGCTGGTGACTTGAAGTTGAAACTAATACTCATTTACCATTCTGAAAATCCTAGACTCCTTAAGGATTATGCTGAATCTATTTTACCTGTGTTCTAGAAATGGAACAACAAAGCCTGAATGAGAGCATGTCTGTTCACAGAATGCTTTACTGAATATTTTAAGCCCATTACTGAGACCTCCTCAGGAAAAAAAAAAAAAAGATACCTTTCAAAATATAACTGCTCATTGACGATGTCACCTAAGAGCTCAGATGGAGAAGTACAATATGATTAATGTTGTTTTCATGTTTACTAACACAACATTCATTCTACAGTCATTTATCAAGAAATGATTTCTTCTTTCAAGTCTTATTATTTAAGAATTGCATTTTGAATCCCACTTGATCATGATGGATTTAGCAGGTGGTGCTGGGAGAACTGGACAGCAACATGCAGAAGAATGAAACTAGACCACTCCCTTACACCATACACAAAAATAAACTCAAAATGGCTGAAGGACCTGAATGTCAAACAGGAAACCATCACAACCCTCAAGAAGAATGTAGGAAACAACCTCCTTGACCTCAGTCATAGCAATTTCCTATTCGACACATCTCCAAAGACAAGGGAAATGAAAGCAAAACTGAACTCTTGGGACCTCATCAAGAAAAAAGCTTCTGCACTGCAAAGGAAACAATCAAGAAAACTAATAGGCAAACAACAAAATGGGAAAAGATAGTTGCAAATGACATATCAGATAAAGGGCTAGTATCCAAAATCTACAAGGAACTCACCAAACTCCACACCCACAAAACAAATAACCCAGTGAAGACATGGGCAGAAGACATGAACAGACACTTCTCCAAAGAGGACATCCAGATGGTGAACAGGCACATGAAATGATGCTCAGTGTCACTCATCATCAGAGAAACACAAATCAAAACCACACTGAGATGCCACCTTACACCAGTCAGAGTGGCTAAAATGAATAAATCAAGAGACTATAGATGCTGGCGAGGGTGTGGAGAAACGGG